>NC_072768.1:10573859-10873859 GCF_022539595.1 Amphiprion ocellaris
ATGAGTTCAGCGTATTTACATTTTATAGAATATTTGATTTCTTAATCTCAATACTGTAGGGTCTGACCCTAAATATTATAATAATGATGTCAATTTAAATAATATTTTAGTGCAGAGTCATAAACTTTAATCAGCTAAACTTACATAATAAATATCACTGTACAATCTTGACCTGAACATTCATATTATTGAGGTAAATTTACATAAATCACGATATTCTAGAGTCTTAACTGGAATATTTCTGACATTAATCTTTTTGTATTGTGCTGATAAACAACAATAACCCGACTTTCAGATAATATTTGTTGTCTGTGATTGAGACTAAATTCCTCCACATTCTGGAACTGGACTGAATTTCCCAAAATGGAAACATGGACAGAATTTAACACTCATGTATCCATGGCAACGCTAACGTTTCTGCTTCTTGCCAAAGTTCACAACACAAGTAAAGATTTTAATGTAAAACTTCAGGGATGACTGCTGACCATAAGTATTCTGATCAATACTTCATGATCAATATCAGGACAGATGTTACAACTCCAGCTGTTGCATTAGACTGCAGTTATTCACAGAGAAATTAAAACATCACATTCCTCATAAAAACTAGATGGGACTTTTATTAAATAAAGTGTTGGTGAATAAACAGTGTAAAAAGTGCAAAGCAGCTCCATTAAATCAGGAGATGTGAGACTTCCACAGCATGGATCACCATCTGCTGTGTTGATTCATAGCTGAATGTCAGAATGAACTGAGCTAGAAAAGCTGCTTTGAGCTGCAACATTACGGTCTGACAATCCAACACCATCACAGTTTTCATCTGGTTGTTTTGCTCCAACATGCTGTGAAGTTCAGTTTTTACCTGAATCAATACAGAGATTCTATTTTCAACCAAGACTGGAATAAAAATTAGAATGTTATGAGGTTATTAATGCAACTAAATCCTTTCAGATGGAAGGATTTACTTCTAAGTTCTAATTCAAGTTTCAGTTGGAGCACATTGCATTCACAAAGAAAAACAGCGAAACCTTCATAGCAACATTTAATAAACCTAAAGCTTCCCTGTTGGCTCATTGGTGGAGTTTGTTACTGAGCATCTGAACCTTAAATCCAGTGAGACGACCATCTTCAGTCGAGGCCAGTCAGAGAACTTCAAGACCTTCCATCAGCTGGACCAGATGTGGCATCATCTCCCTCTGAACATCTGGATGACAGGAGAAAAGACAGAAATCAAACACAGATCACAGAAATACAATTTATTCACTTTCATCATTTTATAAAAGTAGCATGAACTTTATTAAAACTTGACATCAGTAATGAAAGTAAATGTTTTTATCTCGTGTTGAAGCTAAATTTAAAGTCAATTTTAATGACAGTTTATCCTGAGAGGAGTGAGAATGGAGCTTTTCTTTCCTTTTTAGAATATTCCCTCAAAATATTCTGTTTATTATTGGCTTTAGAAGCATTTTTCTTTACTTATTTATTTTTAGATACCTCAGACTGATGCACTTTGCTGGTTTGCAGATAATTTCATGTACAATGACAATAAAGATCTTCTATTATAACATATTTTGCTAAAACAAGAATCTCTCAGTCTGCAAAATTCCAACTGCAACCAAGAATTATCTGATGTAGTTATTATTATAATCTTTACTGAACCAGCCCTGGAATTAAAATCTGTATATGGATATGATTTTCTCTGATGGGACCACTATGGAAGCTGTAGTAACAATTAATTATCCTTTGAAGGGAAAGATTAGGTCTTCTTCAGGTGGATATAAAAAATGCTTACAATAAAGTAAATCTCTTCTGCACTGCACACATACTCCACTTTTGTATAACTCTGGATGTCAGAGTAAAGGCAGACAGATCCACCAATCAGCCACAACATTCTGACCACTGACAGCTGAAGAGAACAACATCCATCATCTTGTTCTAATGCAACGTTCTGCTGGGAAACCTTGATGTTCATGTAGATGTTTGACATGTACCACCACCTAAACACTGCAAGACAAACAACCCCCTAGTCTCCATGGCAACAGCAGTCCTTGATGCCAGCTGCCACCCTCAGCAGGACAAACAAACTGCTCAGGAGTGGTCCGAGGAACACGACAGAGCTAAGCTGTTCACCTGGGTTCCACACTCCCCACATCCAGATCTGATTGAGCATCTGTGGGATGGTCCAGGATCAGCCTGGTCTAGGTAGGACCCACCCTGCAACCCACAGGATCCACAGAATCCACAGGACATCCCCAGAGGTTCTGATGAACCACTGGGTCAGAGGAGTTTTAGCAGCATAAAGGGACCAACACAGTATTAGTCAGGTGGTCAGAATGTTATACTGTTATATTGTCATGCTGATTATATGATCAGTAAATGTTACCATCAATTATAACATCCACATTGATCAGGAAAAAAACAACTATCAGTTCATTCAGAAACTGTGGGGTTAAACCTAAAAAACACAGACCTCACCAGCAGTTTGTTTCAAAGCAGGACACTAGCCGGTTTTCACTAAAGAAGCTTTCAGAGCAACAATTAAATGATAGTTTTGTTCTCATTAAGTTCACAGTCAGCCAAAATAATGTACACACATCAGGAAAAGAAAAACTTTTATAAATATTTCATTTGTATAAGTACTTCTACACATATAGATACCTCTTTCTAAGTTTGATCAAATCACGATAACTCTGTGTCCTGTTGTACGATGTTTTCCCAACAGATGGCGCTACCCTCACGAATGGAGCATCAACAAGTGATGTCTACAACACAACAGAAATGTCTGGAAGCCAGTGGCCACCACTTTGAGCACCTCTTGTAATTGTAGAGGCCAAAGATAACTTTTATTAATCTCGTGATGTCTGAATAAATTTGGTCTTGAAATATTTATGCAAGTTTTTCTTTTCCTGATGTGTGTAAACATTATTTTGGCTGACTCTGTATAATGGGTTTCTGACAGGTCACAAGGCAACATCTTTTTATAATAATGACAAACATACCTGCATTCTACAGGAGTGATTTTCCTCATGTGCAGGTAAAGATGTGTGAGGAGCTTAGAGATGACAGGAGCAGGAGTCATCCTCACTAATTCAGCTTCCACCTAGAAACAGAAAGACCACAAACAAACACACTGATATACTCTCAAACGTTCAACCTCACAGCCTCAACATATCTGTTTAGGAAGTGTTGTGTTTCTAAATTCTGCTGAAAGCATTGACAGACATTCTCTTACAAGGTTGTGTAAAAAGCAGCCTGTCCTCTGAGCTACTGAGAAATTTTCCTGAACAAAGTTTCTACGTGTAAATCAGCTCAACAAAAACTAAAGCATCAGTCAGAGATAACAGATATCGCAAATTATAAACAGCTTTCTTTAACTCAGACTTTCTGCTTCAACCTCACATAGAAAGTGGAGTTTAACTCATCAGGTGACTGAAAATGAACGGCTTGTACAGTTCTAGATCCAAAAGTAGGGTCTTTCAACTCATGTTTTACTACAAATACATGCAATAATAAATAAATACAATGGCTGGTTGTTAGTTTATCCACTATTAATGTCACTTTATATAATGGATTGAACTTGAGCAGTGGAAGAGAGGAGGAATTTAATGAATTCATGGAGATTCAGAGAGGTAATGTTGTGCAACGTTAACCGCGGTTTAATTCAAACCAGCTGAATGTTACACTTCAGTGCAGCTCAACAGGTTTCAGTTAACCTTAAAGTAAAATAACTTTTTTCAAAGCTAAAATACACAGCAGAGAAATACAGGTTGAGAAGGTCATTCTAATAATGACGGCCAGCTGCAGCAGCAACTAACACAGGTGTTCAGCGGTAAGTTAGCCACCTGTGTTAATTAGCCCGCTAGCTAACTTAGCCGCTTAGCTAGCTAACGCGTCCGGACCAACTGCTCTAACACGACAAAACACAACTCTACACAAGTCGCTGACTTAACGTACAACAAAACAACGCTACAGGTTAGAAGTATTTATCTTCTTACCGTGTTTTACTCCAAAAACAAGGTCAACAGCAGCCAGAGATGCTACCAGACGTGCCGACCATAGATACATCAGACTAGATCCGCTAGCGCGCTGTCTTCTATATTATCTATGGTCTGACCAATCACTGCTCTCTGGCTCTCAGTCAGTCTGACCAATCACTGCTCTCTGGCACCGCCCTCTGAGAATCTTGTTGACGTTTGGCTCCACACTTGCTGATGACCACTTCCGGTCTCAGAAAATAAAAAACGGACCTTTTTTCGTTTCTGTCTCTTACTGATTTTATTTTTTTGTTATTCTAAAAATAAAATGAAAATCAAAGCATTTTTAAAATTTCGTATATCCCTTTTTGATCATGAAAAGGAAAAACGCCTTGTATTTCAATTTTAATGTTTGTATTTTAAAACGAAGATCAAATAACCACTTGTTTTTTGTTTTTCAATACCCGTTTCAGAACGGAATATCCAATTGCCAGATAAATACACGGACCGTACACGGACCCTGTGATCACTGACACACAAGTTAAATAATGTGTGATCACTTAAAACAAAACTTGAGATTTCCAATTAGCCGAATTGCATAAGAATAGCCATAAAATGACCTGTGAACATCAGTACTGTCTTAGCAAGGCTGTTATGCCAGCATTATGGTTTCATGTGAGAAGAAGTGAAAGAGTAAATGAAAAATTATTGCTTTTTCATTTTTCTATTTTTTTCTATCTTTTAAAAACAATGCTGGCACATTTGTGGAAATTGTTTTTAAAAAGTTGTTCGTCTCAAATAAAGCGCCTGATCATTTTTAGAAATTTTGACAAGGAAAGAATAAAGAATACAAGCACAGCATCTAATATTTTGTTAATTCAATGAGTATTAACTGATTTTTCAGAAAACTCAGAAAAGAGCACCATTTGTATATTGCTTCTGTATTTTTCTTCAATGCACATATTTACATCTGTTTGCTTTCTTGATTCTAACTCATGTATGATGATTTTCCTCAAAATACAACAATTTTAAGCTTCTGATTCTATGATTTTAACATTTGCCATCTGTCATCATATATGTATTAGATTTAGGGCCACAAACAATAAAACAGAGATTGGATTCAGAATGAAAACTGTCACCTTGTAATAAGATAAGATAAAGATAAAGTTCTTTATTTCTCCCCACTCCAGGGGAAATTTACATTGTTACAGCAGCTTATGTAACAGTAGACGTAGTGATAAGAATAAAATAATAATAGAACAATAGTAATAATATTTACAATATATACAAGGGTGAGAGATGAGGATAAAGTGGCTTAACAGAAAAAATAAAAATAAAAAATAAAAATAAAGTTTAAAAGTGCAAAGATGTGCAGTGCAAGAATGTCAGTGCAAATTTTATGGTTTGGGGTGGTAATGATATAGTCCAGTTTATGTTAACATCAGCCAGTGATGCTGATGTTGTAAAGTCTTATAGCAGATGGAATGAAGGACCTGCGATAGCGCTCTTTCTTGCAGGGTGGATGTCTCAGTCTGCTGCTGAAGGAGCTGCTTAAAGACACCACAGTGTCATGCAGTGGGTGAGAGGGATTGTCCATGATGGATGTGAGCTTTGCCAACATCCTCCTCTCACCCACCTCCTCTATGGAGTCCAGGGAACAATCCAGGACAGATGGGTTTATTTGTGAATGAGATCAGATAGATAGATAGACAGATAGACAGACAGACAGACAGACAGACAGACAGACAGACAGACAGACAGACAGACAGACAGACAGACAGACAGACAGACAGACAGACAGATAGATAGATAGATAGATAGATAGATAGATAGATAGATAGATAGATAGATAGATAGATAGATAGATAGATAGATAGATAGATAGATACTTTATTAAACCCCAGGGAAATTACATTACATGTAAGAGAAATAACAAACAGACAAACAGGGAGGTTAGTAACATTAACATTAAAGGTTAGTACATACTCTGAAAAAGTTGCTGCACAATACTGTAAAAAACACTTCTATTTTTAAAATCTATAGAAATATTAAATTTATTAA
Source organism: Amphiprion ocellaris (assembly GCF_022539595.1). NCBI lineage: Eukaryota > Metazoa > Chordata > Actinopteri > Pomacentridae > Amphiprion > Amphiprion ocellaris. Next base: position 10,579,892 of record NC_072768.1, read on the forward strand.
AAGTCAATATACAGTGTTTACACATTTCGAGGCGCATATAACTCAGGCCATATAACTAAATATTGCATAAAATTAAAGGACAAGTATATTTTTGGAGGAAATAAAAAACAGCTTATTGTATTTATTACTATGCATAGAATGTAAATACATAAAATAGCACAAAAAAATTGCAGTTTATAATGATGTTTTATGCTTCAGAACAGCAGGCGGCGCTATTTCATATAACATTTGTTAATTGTGCTGAAGAAGAAGAAGGCTAAGCAGCAGCTCCAGCCGTCCATGCTGCTGACAAGTGAAGCTGGGAGGGCTGTTTGGGGAAGGCGGTGTCTGAGCTACTGTTGACAAAGCATCTGGACAAGGTAACTAGATGGAAACAGCGCAGTCTGAGCTTAAAAGGTCGGTGAAAGTGAATTTCCCGTAAGTAGCAGTAGTCCACCAGGAGTTTAACACACGGTGTGACAGTAACTTTAGCTGAAGTGAAGCAGGTCGCTGACTTCTTGTCTGTCATGGAGCCGCTAGTTGGTGAACACATGCCCGACGTTAAAGCTAAAGCTAAGCTGCTAGCATTAGCCGCGGTTAGCATGTTAGCGAAAGTTAGTGCTGCCTTCAAGTGCTCCGAGTGAGCTCCGACAACAGAGCTTTCTAAATATGTCAAGACAGTGTTGTTTATCTTAATATTACACATTTTCATCAAACTAAACAACATATAGCTACACACCCTGTCTTCAAACTGTCCAAATTACACCGATAAAAATATCTGTTGGATTCAATACATTAGTGAATATGAAATTCGAGTCGTTGTTGGCTGAAAACCACAACAGCTGCACTTAGATATTAATTTGCTGCCAAGTAAAATAATTACCTCCCGTAAGTACTAAAAGCGAGACACTACAGGGGAACATAGTAAAGTTTTTACCTAATAAATATCATCATGAACCCTCCTTACTTTATTACTTACTTTAGGAATTTTCTCTTGTTTTAGTATGGTAAGTTTTTTTCTTTTCTTTTTTGCTTAATTTGGCAAATGGGCGTTAGATATATAAAAATGACAAATCTGGATATTAAATGAAGTCAGTTTCTGTTTTGTTTTTTTATTTGTTTGTTTTTGCATGTATAGTTTGTATATCTCTTTCATTACTCCATAGATCAGAAATTAGTCAACAGTGTTTTTAGGGATAATATATTATCTAAATCAGACTATGAATGACATAACAAACTCCTGTAAAAACGTTAAGAATATAGATAGGATTAAAACTAGAATGTTTAGTGTATGTAAATGTTAAGTGGATATCTCTGGTTTGGAAAGATATTTTTAGTAAAATTCCTTAAATGTTTATTGTAAACCACTTTCTACAGGTAAAAGTTAAAATTAATAGATATTACCATGAAACTTCCCCAGTTGATTACTTGCATTAATATTTTTAGTCTTTCATGCCCGAGGAGATAAAGCTTGCAGTCAGTAATTTCTTTAAAATCACTTCTGAAAATCCACTTTTACAGACTTGCTTTTATGTGAGGTTTACTTTCAGCTTTACTTAGTTTTAGTGTTTTATTCTGTATTATGTCCTGTTTATTTGAAATGTTCTCTTGTTTTATTTTACTTTTAACTGCCTGGTTCCTCGGTGTGATGTCATCTAATTTTTTAATTCTTTGATTTTTAATGTCTAACTTTAACCCCCAATCTTGCTCTTTAATTTTTAAAACTCCCTAGTTCCTTTGTCTGTTATGATTGCTAATCTAGCTAATTATTCATTAAATTTATTGTCATTTTTGCTATTTATTTTAATTGACTGCTATGTCTTTTTTCCTGCATCTTTGTTTGATTGTCTGTGTTGCATGTTTTAACTGTCAAAGCATTTTGTGTACACTATTCTTAAGAGTGCGATATAATTATGTTTTCTGAAATCTTACATTTAAATATGCAAATGAGATATCTTATTAAATATATGCTGTAATTTTGTCTACATTTTCCATTTGTACTTCTTGCAAAAAAATATAAGCTCTATAGGATACACTAACTTGTTTGCTATGTGTACTTTTCTGTGTGTAAGTACAGCTGTTAAATGTATTATTCTGTGGTAGTTGTGCAAATATTAGTTGTATCCTTGCTTTAATATTGACACTGGGACATTTACAGGTTGATGTTTCATAATGTGGAGGGGGGAGCATAGTCCGCGGGCTTTCCAGGCCCCCGTGGACGTTCACGCCAGCGCAGATGGCCAGGTGTACATGTTCAAGAGGAGGCCGAACGAGTATTCTGTATCCTCAGACGATGAGGAGCTCAGTGTCATGGAGATGAGGCCGCGGGCGTCACAGGATCAGACGCAGGACAGACTGAGGAATGTCCAGCTGCTGGAGCGCGAGGTGGTGGATGGTGATAATCTCAACAAGCTTGCACTGCAATACGGCTGCAAGGTAAAGACTTTCACAGTTATTGAAGTTTTTGTGAGTTGATTCTTCACTAAGCTTTGACATTAGTGTACATATTTGTGTTATTACATTCGTATTTCTTTCAACAGGTGGCGGATATAAAGCGGGTGAACAACCTAATGCAGGAACAAGATCTATTTGCACTGAAATCTGTCAAAATACCGGTTCAGAAACACAGCTTTTTAGCAGAGACTTTGTCAGACATGAGTGATCCTCGAGAAGAAATGCCACATTCATCTCCAACGCCAGTCAAGCCTCAGGACAGAACCAGAGTCCAGCCACATCTACAAGAGGTCACAGACTTTCTCATGGAGGTGGATAACGATATTGACAAATTGATTCAGACCACAGCTGATCAAGACGAGGATTCTTTGGATAACTTTGAGAAATCACGGAGGTTCGGTTTCAGAGGAAAACGCCTGATAAGTCACGGTGCAGACTGGGGGATCCAGTGGTGGAACGCTGTAGTTGCAATGCTCCTAATAGGTATCGTCCTGCCATTATTTTATGTAATTTACTTCAAAACAAAAGATAATGGAGTAGTCTTACCCACGGATGTTGCTTTTCAGTCATCCAGCTCCTCTTCTAATGCTTCAGGGGCAAACATTGGTACAGGGGGAACCAGGATAGTACCTGTTTGAACACCAGAACAGCAGTCATCTTTAAGATATTGTGACCTTGGAAGTAGATGACAATCATAATGTTAAATCGCTCAATATTTTTAACACTAAGTGCAATAACACCGTGTGTCTAATCACCAGCAGTGAATTTTACCTTTTATTGTACCATAACTGTGATTCTTGAGGCAGATACTCTGATGACTGTCTTAAGGTGATGTGAAATAGCCGAATACTAGGACACCAACACATAATGAATCACATTTTTTTGTATACAGTTCCTGAAATATTACTGTGACTTCATATCAAAACTCCTTTTGGAATTTGGGAGATTATAGTTTGCCATGTGCATCATTGAAGTTGAAATATTAACTAGTTTTAACTTTAACCTCCTCACGAACAGTAAAACTTCAAACTTTTGCCAAAAACTGATAAAAGAGGAGATAAGCTGTGTTCCCTGGTTACCAAAACCATGTGAAGATAGACTGTTTGGCATTATTTGTGTGCTTTTTTTGCTTTATTCTGTGTTTATTGTGTAGTTACATGTCTTTTCTTCTGGGACTGAACGTGCCAAACGTGTGAATCTGTTTACAGTAACAGTGTTGTGCAATATACTTGGTACATTGTAAGTGCTCATTTAACATCTTCAAGGATGTCTTTAAAATACAAGGTGATGCATTTTAAAATGTCATCTATAAACTCCGTGAATTATGTGCCTGATTGAGTGCCTTAAAGCTTAAGCTCAGATTGTATAGCATGTCCTCCACAATTATTTGAATTTGGGTAACTTGTGCACTTTTCAGTCCCAGAAATTACGTTTTCATTGAATGAATGAAACTCAAAAAATAAATAAAGTTTGTTGACATATTTTCAAAAACTCTTAAGTCCAATCGTAAATCATTTTGGGATGGAAAATTGACAAATGTGAAAGAGTCTTTTTGTTCATCATGTTCTAAGTTGAAAAACTTTTACACATGAATGTTTATAAAGTATTCTCTTGACATGTTGATGTGTCTGTGGTGTTTCAGGACTGATTTTTATGTCAAAGATCATCTTATTTACAAGTTATTTTCAATTATTTACAAATGCACAGTACACAGGGGTAATATTAGTTAGTACTGACAGCAAATATTCAACAAATTACTGTTAAATTTATTGTAGATCCAAAGTGTATTTTAGAAATTGTTTTAAATCCACATTTATTCATTGCAGTACCCTTAATTACCAAAAGATGGCAGCATCCATACAAATGTAGTAGAGGAGGTCAGTCTTATGAACAGCTGATGGATGATTTGAAAACTGATAGGAATTGTTAGTTCCTTTACATTGTAAGTACAGTACTTTAGTATTTAATCTAAAGCCATATACTGTACAAGGTTTGCACAGTAGACCCACAAACAACTGACAGTTTAAGTAAGGCAAAGCAAGTTTATTTGTATAGCACAATTCAGGCACAAGGCAATTCAAAGTGCTTTACAATGGCAAAGAAATTAATTACAAAGATGATTTAAAGGTAGACATTAAAAGCATGGATTAAAAATCGTAGAAATAAAACATAATTTAAGCAATAGAATCAACATGAAATTTTATGATAGAAATTAGAACCGAGATAAAAAGAGATCAAATCACTTTAAAAGTTACAGTGCAGTAAAAGAGTAACAGTGCAGTGCTGGTATTAAGTCAGTCAAAGGCAACAGTAAATAAATACATCTTCAACATTGATTTAAAGGAGCTGAGAGTTTCTGCAGATCTGCAGTTTTCTGGAAGTTTGTTCCAGATATGTGGAGCATAAAAACTGAACGCTGCTTCTCCATTTTTGGCTCTGACTCTGGGGACAGAGAGCAGACCTGGACCAGAAGACCTGAGCCATCTGGATGGTTCATAGGAGACATGTCATGTGACCTCTTAGGAGGTCCCTAAAGCATCCAGAGCTTTATAAGCTAACAAAAGTATTTTGAAATCTATTCTCTGAGAGACCAGAAGCCAGTGCAAAGACCTCAAAACTGGAGTGATGTGATTGACTTTTTTAGTCTTTTTAGTCTTAGTTTAGGTCTATATTTCATAGGATGTTGGCTTGTGAGTCTACACCTCAGAAAACTGCCAATAATTCAAGTCTAGTAAACTTTATATATCAGAAGCTATATATAGGACCTTCTACAGAAACCATCAGTCAGGAGTTTATAATAAAATCTGCCAGTCCCAAAGGGAGTTCTGTTAGGTTTGCCAATTTGGTCACAATTTCTCCTTGTATTTACTTGAAATATACAGTTGTGCTCATAAGTTTACATACCCTGACAAAATTTATGATTTCTTGGTAATTTTTCAGAGAATATGAATGATAAAATTTTTTCTTTCACGCATGGTAAGTGGTTGAGTGAAGCCATTTATTATCAAACAACTGTATTTACTCTTTTTAAATCATATTGACAACAGAAACTACTCAAATGACCCTGATCAAAAGTTTACATACCCCAGTTCTTAATACCGTGTATTCCCCCCTTTAACATCAATGACAGCTTGAAGTCTTTTGTGGTAGTTGTAGATGAGGGTCTTTATTTTGTCAGATGGTAAAGCTGCCCATTCTTCTTGGCAAAAAGCCTCCAGCTCCTGTAAATTCTTGGGCTGCCTTGCATGAACTGCATGTTTGAGATCTCCCCAGAGTGGCTCAATGATATTGAGGTCAGGAGACTGAGATGGCCACTCCAGAACCTTTATTCTGTTGTAGCCACTGACAGGTAGACTTGGCCTTGTGCTTTGGATCGTTGTCATGTTGGAACGTCCAAGTATGTCCCATGCACAGCTTCTGGACTGATGAGTGCAAGTTTTCCTCCAGTATTTTCTGATAACATGCTGCATTCATCTTGTTCCCTGTGCCTCTGTAGCTCACACATCCCCAAAACATCAGCGATCCACCTCCGTGTTTCACAGTAGGGATTGTGTACTTGTCATTATAGGCCTTGTTTACTCCTCTCCAAATGTAGCATTTATGGTTGTGGCCAAAAAGTTCAATTTTGGTCTCATCACTCCAAATGACTTTGTTCCAGAAGTTTTGAGGCTTGTCTCTGTGCTGTTTGGCATATTGTAAGCAGGATGCTTTGTGGCATTTGCGTAGTAACGGCTTTCTTCTGGCGACTCGACCATGAAGCCCATTTCTGTTCAAGTGCCTCCTTATTGTGCATCTTGAAACAGCCACACCAGTTTTTTTTCAGAGAGTCCTGTATTTCAGCTGAAGTTATTTGTGGGTTTTTCTTTGCATCCCGAGCAATTTTTCTGGCAGCTGTGGCTGAAATTTTTGTTGGTCTACCTGACCGTGGTTTGGTTTCAACAGAACCCCTCAGTTTCCACTTCTTAATTAATGTTTGAACACTGCTGATAGACATTTTCAGATCCTTAGATATCTTTTTATATCCCTTTCCTGTTTTATACAGTTCAATTACCTTTTCCCGCAGATCCTTTGACAATCCTTTTGCCTTCCCCATGATTTAGAAGCCAGAAACATCAGTGCAGCACTGGATGAAAGATGAAGGGCCTGTCAAGAGCCCAGAAACTCACTGACCTTTTATACACACACACTGATTACAAGCAAATAGATCACAGGTGAGGATGGTTACCTTTAGTAGCCATTCAAACCGGTTTGTGTCAACTTGTGTCTGTTATCAGGCCAAACCTCCAGGGTATGTAAACTTTTGATCAGGACCATTTGGGTACTTTCTATTGTCATTATAATTTAAAAAGAATAAACACAGTTGTTTGATAATAAAAAACTATAGCACAACACTAACCATGAGTGAAAGAAAGGTTTTTGTGTTATCATTCATATTCTCTGAAAAATGGCCAAGAAATCATAAATTCTGCCAGGCTATGTAAACTTATGAGCACAGCTGTATATACAAAATACAATTGGTGAAAACATCTGTGATGCAAAATGAAATTTAGAATATTTGCTAAAGAATTCCACAAACTAAACATTTGAAAACGGTAAAGATTTATTCCTTATGAGTGAAAGCAGATCATTTGTACATTTTTTCACTCTGCAATCAATGCTTTAAATATGAACAGTTTTATTTATAAATAAATAATGAATGCATAAATTAATTTCCGGTAGGAATAAAAGCATGACTTCGCTCAAAAACACATCCAGCTGAATTTTAAAGCTCCAAAGTGTTTTGCTTTCTCCCTCCGTGCAGAAATCAAAGCACCAGGTCAGCACCAGATCAGCACAGCTTAAAACGAGTAAGAAATTCAGTGTGTGGCCCGTGGATGCTCGCTGTAATGGGGCCTGAACCTGCAACAATTTGTACCAAACGCTCCAAGCCAAAAAACCACACTCCCTGAGAGAGGTTTCAAACTGCAGCTCAAAAGAACAGAAAGAGCTGAACAGATTTGTGAATATGTAAGAAATGAATTCCTTATAAGCACTGAATATGCATGTATCAGTGCTCCACTTCAAACAGTAGTCCTGTAGCCTTGGAGTGAGGGGGGAAATACAAGCTTTATTAGCATTTTATAAGGCTCAAGAACAAAAGTTGGAGTTTAGCTGTGTTGCTGCTGAGGCTGCCTTTTATTATTCCATGACCTGAGACCCTCCTCTCATAACGACGCATCACAAACTCCACTCTGATCCAGCTCCAGGCCACACAGCTCTGGCCCCCCGCCAGCTCACAGGTCGAGTCTTATCACACTGTTGATACACTTTTTAATACCACTGAAATATATTAAGTAGAGTTTCTCCTCTGCGTTCGAGGTGAAGATAAATCTACATGGGCGTGTCGTGAGGGTGCCGTCCCAGAAAAGAAAACCTGGTTCTGAATCCAGCAGCAGTGCCTTCATAGAGGTGGGGGCTGAAGTGGAGGCTTCTCTGCTGAACAAAGCACAACCATCCATACAGTCTGGGAGGAGGGTAAATAGAGTGAAAAGATTCATGGCCAAACCCGAAGCTCTGCAGCTTTAAGACGTTTGCACACTTGAGCAGCTGGCAGCGGGCCACTTGGCCAACATAAACAGTCCTAATCCTTTTTCCAAGGAGCTTTCAACACTCATCTCTCCAGCACATCGGCCATTGACTCACTCTCTCTCTCTTTTCTCCCTGACATTCTGGTTGGAGCTGAGCAGAGCCATCACCAGGAGGCACTGTGGCACCAACAATGCAAAATGCTGGTTGGGTTTATGGTGTTGATCATTATTCACTGCTAAGGTATGTGCCTTCCTTTGATTTTCCCATGAAGCAAAACAGGTCTCAGTTTTCACTCCTTCTTAGTAGGAATGGAGGCTTAGTTTCACAATGTCATGTCGACTTGAAACCCACAGAGGCATGAGCTGGTTGGATATTGTCTAAAGTTTTATACAGTTCACTGTCAGACCTTTTTTTTTTTTTTTTTTTAAAAGTAAAATCTGATCTTTTAGTGAGGATAGGAGCTGTTTTTGAATGCTTTTCTCCAAAGTAACTTGATCAACAATCACAGATAAAAACTGAAGCTTTAAATTTAACACAAAAAAAGTAGATTTAATCATTGTCATGATTGTTAGTATATAAACCAAAATGTAGTCAAGATATTTGGCGTGTGAGTGAAGGATCAGGTCTGTTTCTGTGGGGGGCGGGGAGATCCAGGGTTTTGATTTCCTTCGCTCCCGGGGGGATTTGGCAGACACAGGGTAATTTGTTGTGAAATTTCCAGCACAGTTTGTTTTGCAGGTGGCTGAGAACGAAGGCAGGGTGTGGTGGGGAATGAGAGAAGCAATTTGCTGTCTGTGGGATGTGAATGTGCGTATTGTTACACAGCAGCAGGTTTGCTGTTGTAGCCGGTATGTGCTATGGTCAGGGCTGGACTATTGGAAGGGAGGCAGCATTCACTAATTCACCGAAAACCCCAAAACCACAAGTAGTCCATAAAAAGATTTCGATAAAATCAATTATTCTGTCTCTCTTTTTGACAGCGATTCTAAATAATTCAAGCTAACTTTTGACGAGACAATCCATTCTCCTGAAAGAGGTTACTTTTCACTTTTTACTCACCCACATGAAAAGACTACATCAGTTTGACACAGGAGTAGAGAAAGAAAGAAAAAAGAACAGGGGAAAAACTATTTCAGTCCATGAAAGAGGTCACATGACAAAGCAACATGAGTATGCATTTGAAGGTTCTTGCCAGAAGGCATTTCAGTCTCACAGACTTCGGAGTGGATTCAATTAAAAAAAAAAAACTCTTGACTTTGAATCTACAGCCAGAATTTCAATGTATAAATCCAGGCCAGATGTTGCAGCACCACTTGAAGAACACACAAGGTGTCAAGGAATAAGCTCTGTTTAATTAGTTTTCAGCTCATCTTTGTCTCAAATCAAACATCTCAAAGCTATCGAAACAAATCTACAAGTGAAAACAGGAAAATACTCGACGAGGTTTTTTTTTAAAGCGGTGGGTCAGTGGGATGGAAATGCTTGATATGTTGTATGCACACCGTATGTTATCCCTGATGACACAGCTGGCTGGAGAATGTGATGTTCTGTCAGTTGTGTTCCTGCAGGGGTGGCTGTTTTTCTTTCTCCCCCGCTGTGGAGGAACCAATTGTGCAGCACCTGTTTTAAATTCCACCCAACGCTTGATGAGGGGCTTCACTCGAGGGATATTTGTAGTCAAACTAGACAGATAGAATATATGAAGAGGACAAAGTTACAGAGTGTTTCCCAGAGTGGCAGTGATCTGTCTGTCAGCCGGACCAGTTATGAGCCACTTTTATCAAAACCACTCAATAAATACAGTAATACTGATGTGCTCTTTGCATGTAAAAATTCTCTGTTACATAAAAACTGTGCCTCGGTGTAGATTATCTTTCGCAATCTTTAGCAACTTGAGATTGTAATGTGGTAACGTTAATAATAATATCTGAACAGATCATTTACTCTAGTTTTCACATCAATAAGGTGTTCAGTTATGCTTTGCATGACTTCAGTGATAATATTTGTTTAAATGTATATTTTTTACACCCAATGGCCATTTAATCTGATACTCTATATACACACGCCTTCTGAAATTCAACACAACAGCACACCACACTAGTAATGACATTAATGCTGGAACAAATAACTGTTAATTGTTGGCATAGTCACAGTGGACGTCTTGGCAGAACATTTTTGTTGGATTGTATTACAGTGTGTAGTTGTACCTAAAAAGTAATCAACCAGTGCATCTATGTTTAACATACAAGACACACAATTTAACTGAGTTCTATTCAGTTTTACTTTTTCGTGCCAAATCTTGACATATGTAATCATAGGGTACTTAAAGTATAGGTTACAATATCATAGGGAGAAACCAAACAACTGCTAATTAAGCGAGAACTGGTGACGGCGAGTACGAAGGATTATTGTTATGATAATAGAGAGTAGAGTAGATTCAGGTCAAATCTGCTGTATCTCCTCAATTTAAAAAGAAAATCATTAGAAAACTAGTACATATCGAAAAGTAACAGAAAATAGCGCTAATATAGTGAATACTGGGTGAGTTTTCCATTTCCATGTGATCTTTTATTCTACCAAAAAAAAGAATAAAAAAAAAATAGGCACAGAGAAATCACAAAAAAAATGGCTGCATTGAGAAGTACATTTTTTATATACGATTATTTTTTATATTTGTGAAAACATAACATTTTGCATATTGTTTTACAGCAGACTTTACAAACAACAGCAACAACAAAAAATCGAAATGAACACCATGAAGCTGTTAGAGACATTAGTAATATTTGAAAACAACTAAATAGGAATTCATTATTATGCAAATACCTCTTGGTAATAAAGTAGGTGTAGTGTATCAAAATGGCCTGCATCTTTTAAATAACTTTGAAATTGTGTTGCTTTTAATTCTAAGTTAATATTTTTCTAATGTTCTATGTCAGGGGTGTCGAACTCATTTTAGTTCAGGATCCACATTCAGCCTAATTTGATCTCAAGTAGGCTGGAGCAGTAAAATCACAGCATAATAACCACAGCTCCAACTTTTTCCTTTGTTTTAGTGCAAAAAAAAAAAGGATTTTCTGAAAATGTTCACATTTAAGGAATTATCTTTTTACAAAACATTATGAACAACCTGAAGTTTCTTAAGAAAAATAAACAAAACATTTAGTCACAGGTATCTGAAACTGAACAATATAGTATTTTACTTTATGATCAAAATGACAAAAGGTAGACAAAAAAGGGCCAAAAACAACAAAAACAAGAAAAATATTACAAAAAATTAGATGCAAAATGACAAAAACGAGACACAAAATGACAAAAAATTAGACAAACGACACGAAACAAAACAAAAAAAGACAAAAAAATGTAAAAGTGACAACAAAAGACACAAAACAACAAAAACAAGACAAAGAATTACACAAATGACACAAACCAGACAAAAAATGACAAATGCAAGAAACAAAATGACAAAAAAACAGACAAACAATACCAAAAAAAACCCCAAAAATATAAAAAACCACAAAATGACACAAACGACACACAAAACAATGAATAAAGCAAAACACAAAATGATGAAAATAAGACAAAAAAACACAGGCGATCCAAAAAGGAAACACAAAACAACACAAACCAGAAATAAAACGACAAAAACATGAGACAATCATGCTCTAGAAATAATTTAAAATTTATAGTCGTACGAATTTACAATCTGCAGTTAATGTCTTCTCTGTAATTTTTACACTTTACAAAATCATCCCATGGGCCGGATTGGACCCTCTGGAGGGCCAGTTTTGGCACAGGGGCCGCATGTTTGACACCCTTGTTCTATGTCTTTCCCGTTGTATCCTATTAGAGTTTCTCTTTCAATGGCGCAGCACAATTACATATAATGTATGACCTCACAAGTGTTACAAGTCTGTTATTATTATTACTTAACACCGTAGCACAACTCAGTTTAGAGAAGAGATTACACAATAATGTAGCATTTAAATCCACAGCAATGACAGGTTCAATTCAGTTTTGTCACAGAAAATGTATAAGAGACAAATCAATCAAAAGTAGGGAGAAATTTCTGTTAACCAACTTGTAAATTCGCTGGGTTTGAATCCTGTGACACGACCAGCTGTGTCCTGCCTGGCTGAGAGATGAGGGAGTATCGACTGTCATGACGGATTTAGCTCTGAACTGATCCCTCGATTACTCTTCATCCACCTCCTCACCCTGTCACCTCTCACCCCTACAGAACGTCTATGGTAATGTCCTTTATTAATTTAACAGGGGAGCTCATCTATGGCACTTGGTAATTGAACAATGTAATAGTAGTTTAGTGTTTCTTTTCACTATCCTCCTGAGACCAGGCCTGTTCATTTATGTCCTCTGTAGTGTTTGTTTGTTTTTGATCCATATCTTTTGACTCATTTGAGCTACCGTACTGAATCCTGATGGGCTCCATAGAGGACATCTTGGCCTTTCCAATGATATGTCATGTGATTGGGTGGGATTAGGGGAACTTTGTTTTCATGCTGAGACAAAATGGAGACAATTGACAGTTTAATTTTAGTTCAGTTTAACTGAGTTTCTTAAAGTTTCATTAGAAAATGCATTGTTCTCGTTTTCTTGTCAGCCTATTTTGATTTCAGAGTGTTGTTTTTTTGTTTGTTTTTTTTACAGTACAATTGTTCTGTCCACTACAGTGGACATGCTGTAAAAACTGAAATAAAAGTGTTTTCATAAAAATTCAAACTGTGAGTTATTGATTTAGCTCCAAAAAGGCAGGAAATCCCAAAAAACTTCAATTGAAAGATACTTGAAAGAGGATATGGAGACATGAACAGTGGTTCAGAATTGTGAATAAAGATTTTTAAAGATAAAGATTTTGGAAGGAAAATGATTATCTTGTACTTTCGCAAAGAAAAAAAAATCAGTTTTTTTGTTTGTTTGCAATTTAGAAAACAACTTTCGTATCTTTTCTGAGCCGATGCTGTTGGTATCGTCCAGTCACATAAACTCACAGTCCGCTGGGTCCTTGTTAGCTGCAGAGGACAATATAAAATGCTGGCAGGAAGAGAGAATCCACTGAGACAGGCATGGATGAAGAGAGGATAATGGGTTGGACATGCTACTCTAAATCACTGGATGCAACTCAGCTGAACACCTGCTTGGCCTGAAGAAGCACAACACGGCATAAACAGGAGGCTCAATACGGGCTCAGACTGTGCCAGAACATTACACCTGCAGAGCTGATGAAATGAACCTCTTATCTGCAGAATGCTTTTTGAAGATGTGTCCACTGATCACAGACTCAGCTGCAGAAGCTTTTTGTGGAGTTCGGCGAAGACCATGAAACCAGAAATGCCTTAAATACTTTTCTTTGCATAAACAATATCCTGAGGAATCCACAGTAAACATTTAAATAAATCAAGGGGTCATTGTAAGAGGTCATCAGGTGCAAAACCTCAGAAATATTCCATAAATTAAAATAGAATCATTTTCATTTTATATGAGGAGAAAAGAAATGATTTCCTTGTGTTATTCTTTTCCACTGGCTTGTACTGTAGAGGCCAAATTAAACATTTTAGGCTCACTGGTTTTTAAATCACTGACCAAAGAGGCATTTATTTCTGATCTTTTTTTTTTCTGCCTTCAAGACATTTTCAAGGCCTTAAACACAAAATCCAGCCTCTTGATCTTAGCTGCAGAGCTGTGTGTGAAGCAGCTGCGTCAGACCAGGTGCAGTTCGTTCATCTCTCCAGTCTCCGGACAATTTATACCAAAAAATTCCTGGCGGATAATTCTCAGCTCCTCACTGCCAGATGAGCACCGTTAAAAGTGGATGGCTTTTTAAACTGGAACTGGAATGCCCCCTCACACTGGTAGGGGATTCCTGTTATTAGTAGTCTCAGTCTGTGGTTTTATTCTACACGAGGGCTTTTGGGATTCTTTTGTGGAATAGAAAGGAGGATAATACAAGTATGTGGACTGCAGCAACTGTTAATGATATGAAAATCCTCCTCCAACGCTTTCATTCAAGTCACATCACACCAAGCGTATTGTTGACAACAACTGGAACAATGCTGTGGACATATTGTGAAAACACAAAATAACAGTAATTATGCCAGGAGACAAAAAAAATAAATAAAAAATCAGCTCCGCACCCCAGCTGTGAGACCAATACATCAATTTGTTTGCAAGCTGACATGGGTAATGAGAACCACTTGGTGCTGGACTCCATAAATTGTGTCAGGGTTTGGAGGTTGCAGGGCTCAGTACTCTGCTCATCCCTCTGAAGTGCTTGAAAAACATTCATTGCACGTCACGCTGAGAGATGCCGAATTTCCTGCCATTCCCAGATGTTCCCATGCAGATGTTCTCAGAGGCGCCTTTCAGAGGAGAAGTTATTTGCTTGCAAAAACCGTGCTCGTACGGGCTGTTGCTTGCATGTGCACGCAAAAGTTGGCGTTTGCAAGCCCGCCAGAATGAAACTCTGCAGGAGACACACTGAAAGTAAGCCATAGGTAATATATATGATCATTAAATATATATATATATATATATATTTTGAGGTATTTTTTACAGTCTCGTCTCCAACCTGGATAGCAGGTTACATCTTTTCCCACAGTTGTATGACTAACAGTCAGCCTGGGGTCAAACAAAGCTGATGAACACATGATAAAGGAAATAATTGACAATGAAGATGGACACAGGGAACAAGTATATGTATCTCTAAATACAAAGCTGCCACACACAGGGGAGTGCTTGTCAGCTCTTTCCCTTTGGCAAGCAGCTCCTGATCCAAGGCCAGATAAAGACACAGCGATGGACCCTTTATACTTCAACACTGAGTTGTAACCTTGAACATTACTTGGCATTGGGGAGACAGACAAAAGCTGTGTCTCTGGAATCCAAAACGAAGCCTGTGATGGCTTAGGATACCCTAAGTTTTTATTGTGATACTTTATGGATAGCAGAATGTGCAGGCTTGATAGATGGAAACTGATCCGTGTGTTTGTGTACTCGGTCAGGTTGACTGTTCATTAATTGGGCTTGCAGTCTCCAGACGAAAGCAGATCTTTCGGCAGATTACAGCCAGTGTAGAAACAGGGGGGTTTGGGTGCAACTGTGTGTGTTCTGCTGCATGTGAAATGGAAAACTAAAAGTCAGACAACAACAGGAGAATTGCGTCCAGCAAGGGATCTGCAGGGATATACAGTCCAGTTGTTAATCTCTAACTATGGCTGCTGAAATTTGAACTCAGCCTTTGTTGTTGTGCTCTGTCAGTGCATATCAGGGCAGCAGAATATCACTACATCGGCCTCTATGTTGGATGTAGTGATGCTTGAAATGGAAAGCCGTGCAGCAGGGATGTTGGCTTAATTGGTCTGACAGATGACCAGTCGTGATGTTCAAAGACTATAGCAGTAAACTTTGGAGCATAATATGATATTTCTTTTCACTAACATTAACATGCCACATTGCTTACAATGAAAATGATCACATGCTCAGGTTTAGCTAGCTAGTTTTGCTGTGCAAAGTCTGGTGTGTCGTGTTAATAAAGTGGAGGGAGGGAGGGATGTAAAGAGCAACCAAGATGGCATGAGAAAACCTCCTGAGTGTGTAGTTTGGACAGAGCTGCACTGAAAATACTTCAGTGTCTGGGCTGCAGAAATGTCTCCTCATGATGATGTGATGAGGATTGAACCATTTGTTGTTAATAAAAGTGGCCTCTTTCCTCACCACTCTCTGATTTATTCCTGTCTGTCCAAACTGTCTGAAAGCCATCAATGGGATCTGGAGTATTTTCCTGCATCAGAGTCCGTGTGATTCATATACTACATGCACAGAAATCTCCTTGATCCCTCACTGGGGTCATTAGCTCATTCGTCATCTTGACTTGTTGGCACGCTGACATTTATTAATTTGCACTAAACACAAAACAGTATTCTTTGTGTTAGTTGAGCATTCTGACATTTGCTAATTGGCACCAATGCAGATGAGGCCGATGGGAATGTTGTTATTTTGGCAGGAGTTTATCTGGGTTGCCAGATCTCAGGAAGGTTCACACATTTTGCCAATGACACAAACAGCATATTTAGTAAATGAATCATTTGTAGCTCTATTATGTTCTGGGACTTCATGCTCACACAGAGGTGAACTTTTTTCATTCAGATATGCTGGGAACTCCTCATACTGTACCTCTGATGCTGCATTTCCACCCACATAGTCACCCTCCATGATCCCAATTTCTTGCCAAATAATAACTAGAAGTTGGCAATATCTGTGCTGAATTTCATGGATATTTATCCGAATGTTGCTGCCATTTCACTTAAAACCAAACCTGTCTACTTCAGAGTGGAGAGAGAGGAAAAGTCAGGATTCCTCTGGGGACCATGAGTGAACACAAAAAATTTCACAGCTATCCAACCAATAGTTGTTGGACTGATTGTCTTTGCCATCCCTGGAGTCTTGGAACTTAATATAACAATTGTGCCTGCAGCATCTGAGTGAATTATCTGACTTAGCTACAAAAATATTTTAAGTAGGTCACTCATGTTCAGCCTGTCGAACATTTCTGGAGCGAGTTATTATGGGATGAAAACGTCCCCTCCTGTTGTAATCAGCGCTGCAAAGACACAAGATGCAGTGAAGCACCTTTTTTTTTAGCATAAGAGACTTTCATGAAGCTGATCACAAAGAGTCTTCATCAATATTTATGCATCAGTAAACACAGCTGAAACTGAGCTAATCAACACTTTTCGACTTGTACGTAGATGCTCTTACTTAAATAGTACCAAGATAGCAGTAGGGATTAGTGGAATATGCCCCTTGAGAAATGTAAGCACTCTCTTCTGCCTGCGCCTCACAGCTCCATGACAAATCCCAGCCCTCGACTTGTGTACAGAGCAAGATCATAGAGCCGCAGTGAGCTCCAGACTTGCTGTGGTCTGTCTAAATACTGTAGATGCTGCTGAATATTCAAGCAGATTGCAGCATGCTCGCACTTTTGTGGTGCAAGTATTAAAGTTCATAAAAAGAGGATGAAAAAAGTTGCAAAATCTTTTTTCTTTTTACAGAAGTCCTGACACTCGCTGATAGATATAGTTTTGGAAAATCAAAAAAAAGTTGCATTAAAGTTGAAGAACTATAATTATACAGAGCCCTTGCAAATGCACTGCACACATCTAGCATGCAAAACACCTGATGAAAAATGGTCACATATGCACATATCTTTACATAAACACATGACCATGCAAATAAATATGTGCATTTTAGGGCTATGGAAGATGCACAGCTGACCCTCTTTAATTTAAACATCCGTTACCTGCCAATAAATAGAAGGAAATAAAGGGTATTGTGTGCAAACAATGTAGAATTGATAAAGATCAGCCGACCAGAATAACTCTGTATGAGCGCTACAATTACACTACATGCTAGTCAGATTTGATACACGGAGAAACATATGCCTGACTCGTGCCCCCTGCTCTTTATTCTGAATGTGATACGCCGTAACACTTTGCTTTATGGATGCACAATAAAATCACACTCAGTCATTTTCTCCTCACGCTGGAATTGATATGATTTTCCTTGTGCTGATATGTTTTTCTGACCTGATTTGTGCTCCCATGGATACAGCTGCAATGGAGCAGGAGTGGGGGAATGGAAAACATGATTCCTTTCTGTGCTCAGAGGTGCCGTGTACACAAACTGTATATGTCTGTGTGCGTATGTGTGTGTGTGTGTGTGTGTGTGTGTCAGAGTGATGACAATGAAGACGCCCAACTTAGTGTAACCTGACGCAAAAGGTCAGACTTTGTTCTGCACTTGAAAAATACGGTAAGCCACTCAGATCAGCGGGGAGGAGTGCTTTTAGCTTTTAGCTCCATGTCCTGTAACTACCACTCTGTTCTACTGTATGTGGGCCAGTTAGTCTGCCATTGAGTCTGTCAGTCAGGGAAACTCTGACTGGCGTGTAGCATTTGAAAGGGTTTGAGACTGAAAATTGTGCCTGAAAGTAAAAGTCTGAACATTAAATAAACACAGGATGAATCACTTTAATGTTGCCAAAACAGAGACATCTCAGTCCAGTAATCTGAAAGATCAGATACGTATTTCTGTCACTGTTGACGTGAACCGTAGCTTCCCTTCTGTCGGTTTGGTTTGACTTTGGCTTCTGTGTGTTTTCTGTGGTTAATCTGAGATGTGAGATGAACATCCTGGGACTACTTGACCCTGAACTCAGAAAGATTTATCTCAGTGGTTGCATTATTTCTCTCTAATGGTATTGCTTTTCTTTTTCTTAACCACACTGGCTGCATGACTTTAACGATGGCAAGATTGTTGCAAAAACTGTTGGATGGTTTCCAGAGGCTGACTGCCACCTGTGAAATATCTCAACATTTATTGGATGAACTGGCACAAGATTTTGTATGATTACGGTTCCCAGAGGATAAATACACGTTTTTGACGCAAACTCAACCTCAGTGTTCCAAATTTAGTGTAGCTGTTTTAGTTAGTGATTTGGATTTTCCACAGTTCCTCCTTAAATCTGAGAGACCAACACCGTTAGTCATCAGTCAGACTCCAGTTGTGGCTTCATTGAAAATGTCTAAAGTAGCACATAATGTGCAAAACCAAACAAAATGATCTCATGACAGCGAGGAATTCCACAAGTAGCAGCCATTTAGGGATGTTTAAGTGTCTGAAGGGGATTTTTCTCCTTCAAGTTTCACATGAAATTCTAAATAAACCTCTACTCTTCTCTGGATTCCTAGAGTTTTCTGTTCACAGCTTGTCTGAGCAGTGGGCAGACGAGGCGCTGAGCACCCAGGGCCTCTTCATTGTCACCCATCTGGTTCTCCTCGACACCTGAGAGGCTTCCGAGGTGTCCGCTGAGCCTCATCAGGTCGCACCGTTCAAGCCTCTCAGCACAGCAATGAGTGAGTGACAACAGCCTGGCCGAGATAAGAGAGGAGCGACAGAAAGACGTTTGGATAGCGCTGCTCCATCAGCGAGTGTGTGTGTGTGGGCACAGTGGCTGGGTATTGCTCATGTTGTGGGGACCTAAATCTATGTTACGCAGTCACATTATGGGGATGTGCTTCCCTTATGAGGACAATAAAGGAGCCCGCATTACATAAATCGTTACATTTTAAGGTGAGGACTTGCCGTAAGGTTAGGTTTAAGGTTGGGTAAGTATTTTTAAGGTTAAAGTAGGAGTCTAGGAAATTAATATAAGTCAGTGTAATGTCCTCTGAAGTCATGGAAACACAACTGCATGTGTGTGTGTGTGTTTGTGTGTGTGTCCTGTATGTGTCTGTGGAGGTGATGAGTGAGAATCAGACCCAGGGGGGATCACGTCACCACGGAGATAGCCACCATTGCCTAGCAACCTCAGCCCTCAGGCCCAGCGAAGGAAGAGCAAACTGAAAGCTGATCCTCTTTTAAAATGTGCCAATAATTGATCTTTTCAAGCAGACAAAATCCCGAAATGTAATAAACATTTCATCTTGGCTTGTTGTCTTTGAAGGAGGAACATTGAATATATATATATGTGAATCATCAAGAAAACAAAACGAGCACATGGATTTATCCTACCAACATCAACTGATCAGCCAGATCCTGATAAGACTTTCCTCTGTGCCAAGCACACATCAGTGCGACACACCATCACAGTGGAGGGAGATAAAATGCATCATTTATTTTATTTGAGTTAGTTTTGGTAAAAAACAAAAAACAGATAGAATGCCCATCTGAAAGGTAAAACAGTGACCTTTAAAAAAACAAAACATGTAGTATATTTGTGAAGGATTTACATTCTCAGTAGAAATGTTGCAAAATGTCAGCGCACCACTGCAAGTTCTACTCTCAGGTGGGATGTCCTGCTTTAGCCACCAGAAGGATCCATTGGTATACTTTCATATACAAGGCAATACTTGGGACTACTGCCATCCTATATCTGTTCTCTAACTGCACAGAAAAGTTATCATCTTCACTCACTCTGGTCACAAGATCATTCATTGCTTTTTGTTCCATATGTTCGTACTGAACTGGGTAAAAAGGCTTTTGTTTACTCTGCACCTTTAGCATGGATTATGTTGCAGGAAGACTGGAAATTAAGGGAGTTCATCTCATTGAGTGCTTTTAAATCTAAACTGCAAGTTCTTGAGGCCGATTGCACAACATGCACTTGTTTATCATAACTTGCTTGTAAATTGAAAAATGCTTTTTTGTGTTTTTTTTGTTTGTTTGTTTTTTGTTCATATTTTAATTATGTTTTGACTGTGCAATTTTATAACTGTGTTTTGTATTTGCTGCTGCCTATCTTGGCCAGGACTCCCTTGAAAAAGGGGTTCCTAATCTCAACTGGATTTCTCCTGGTTAAATAAAGGTTAAATTAAAAAACAACAACAAAAAAACAAAACAAATGAGCTTCAGTGGAGAGTTAAAAGGTTAGGTTAAAAGTTAGTTTTAAGTCTTGTCACATGACAATGACAGAAATAGTGAACATCTGCAGTCATTTTATATAATTTATAATAATAAAAAAGAATAAAATAAAAGCACTTTTCCACTACAAAACTCTGAATTCCTGCTGTAACAGCAGTGCATTGTAAATGAGTAAAAGTGGGTTAATGCGTTATGGCGTGTAGCGTTGTGTGGTAGATGGAAGTGACTGGGCCTAATGTGAGGTGTCCGTTATAAATCCCGTCTGTTACGAGGTGTCACTCTGCCTCCAGCCAACAGCCTCCAGACTCTGCGCTCATTTCACTCGTGTTACTAGACAAATTATTGTCTTCCTGCTAGACGCCCCCTGACAAGGCATGTCAATACTGCAGGTGCAGCTGGGCCTGAAATTGCTTTGTTTAAACTTGTCAGGTTGGAATGGAGATTTTTTTAAAAAAGGATCTGTCCTAATTTGCACGGCTAAGGCGCGGCGCAGACCTGCAGAGAATTACACCTCAGAAAAGAACATTTTCCAAGGTGTAAAGAAGAAGTCTGATGGGTTGATGGCTGCCACTGATTAATTCACTTTCCTTTTAATAAGCTTTTGGCTTTCAAAGTATTGATGTTTACTTCTTTTTTTCCCTCTCCCCTGTGTTGCAGTGATTGAAAGGAGCTGCTCAGAGTGGAATGTGAGAGGATATGCAAATTATTAAATCACATTAATGTTTGAGGAGTTTTAAAATGATGTTTTCAGCATGTGAAAAGTTCCCCATAATGCCTATTTACTGTACTTATTATTACTACAGTAGTACACTCCTCTTCATGATTTCATCTGAATAAACACTTTAATAATTATTATTGTATGACATATATTGTAAATTAGACATGAGCCAATGTATTGGATCCTATTTTCAAGGCAACTTTAATATATTTTGTGTCTGTTGTTCTATATTGTTTATCTGCTACAACACATTTTCACAATTTTCCTTCATGAGAAGCTCGCTGACACTTGGACTGAACTGAAATTACCACTGCTTTTACTGTTCACATGTCAAATGACATTTCAGCTGCATGCAGTTGACATTTCAACTGCTTTCATTGCTCACTCTGACTGACACTTCAAGCCCTTTCAGCTCTCAGGTATGTTCAACAACAACAAAAGAGCTTCTTCGGCTTTTCAAAGTCACACCATTTCCAACTTTGTTAAAGCGCTCACTGTTCCGTTGTCACACTGACTGACACCAACTCTCGTTTTATACCCTTGAACTAGGAGCAAATTTCTATCAGCTGAAGTCACTTCAACGTATGTGACGTTTGAGCGCCTTTCAAAATTGGACTTTTTTCTCCTTTCAGCAATTTTAATCCAACTCGTACTTCACTGAGCACTTACACCTAAATACAACAATATCCTGCTGCTGCATTTCGTAATTAAACTATATATTTTCATTACTTTCAGAATACATACATTTTCTTAAGAAAATCCTCTTTTTCGTGTCACATCTGTGGTTTCATCTCATCTTAAGAAGAAGCAAGCTTTAGAGATAATAAACTAACTACTGTCATTTAAAATCTAAATTGAGTACGGAAAATGGAAACTGCAACAAACCCCCCTCTGGCGTTTGGAGATTTTCACAGGTGTCAAGATTGATTTGAGTTAGAATACTGTAAACTATGGCCGCTGTGGAACGCTAATGCATGGATTATAGCGGCTTCAACAGTCTTTTCCCCCAATTTGTTCAGAGGACAAAGGGCCATGATGCACATTCCTGAGAGCAGCAGTGGAGAAACATTCCATCCACTGTTTGTAATTGTTCACAGCTGTAAGGAGAGTCTGCTTCCTATTTGTCACATTCACGGGTCAAGCGGTACCATATTTTTCATAATCGCTCGCAAAATAGAAGCAAAGCCCTGGTAGGAAAAGAGTGTTTATGTGCACTTACTGCTGGAGGTGAAGCAGTTCAGCTGTTAGGCTTCGTCTGTCCCCGCTACTTGCTCATCTTCTGTGCTTTTGTTATTGCCAGGATGTAACCAGCATTTATCTATTTGAGCAGAGGAGTGTAAATAAGATCTTGTCAAGTGATTCTATGGGATTTTCCTGCCATGTCACAGCACTAAGCTGTCATTGTGTGAAAGGTGTCTCTCCTTCTGCCTTCAGCATGTTGGATTTGGAGCATCAGATGTTGGAATAAAATGTCGTTTTCACATTTTTGCTGACTTTGTTCTTGTGTAGCTTCCACTTCTGCTGTGCACGTGTCACTATTTCTCAGTTTAAATCTAATGATGTAGGATTGTCAGTAGGATTTAAGTATGTTAGCTGTATTCAAATTTCTCATTTAAGGAGATTAAAGATACAAAAGTTTAAAAAAAAAAAAAAACTGTGTCGATCACAAATAATCTTCTCCCTTTGAGCTACCAAAGAGCCACAATATTAAAAATAGGTGTTATGATTGTGGATGTGTGCGCGTGTGTGTGTGTGTCTGTGTGTGTGTGTGTGTGTGTGTGTGTGTGTGTGTGTGTGTGTGTTTGTACAGGTGGCAAAAAAATCTGCACTGTGCACAATATGTGCTTGAGCTGAGAGTGAAAGAAAATGGTCCTCCACTCGAAAACAGCACCGCGGCCGGTTTAATAATCGCACTCCGTAACAATGTGTGGCTCACGTGGACGACAGAAAGACAGCTTCTATCTCAGGGTGGTTGTTTTCTGATAAGCTCGAGCTAACCTTTAAAACACACAAACACATACTTGCTGTGTTTAACACGCAGAGTGCTAAACGGTGCTTTAAATGCCCATTGTTTCAAAGGCCAACAACAAACAAAACAGAATCATGCTGAGGAGCTGCCATCAGCTGGAGCAGAAAACCTCAGTCATCTTCTCCAAGTAAATCACTTCACCCAAGCCACGAAATTACAGTTTCTAAGCTTGTGGGCAGGCGAATGTGACTGAAGGTTTTTCTTGTGGACCTGGGGTATGTTGCAGGAACCACAAACCCCTGAAAAGGCATCTGGTGCCAGTAGAGGGTGCTGCAGCTCCTGCTGTAAAGTCTCCAGAAAAAATACTCTGGCTTCTCAAATACTATTTGTTGTCCCCAGCTTGAATATCAGGAGCTGAAGTAATGTCTGTGCTGGGCTACATGCATTGTGCTGTTGCATTTGGATTTAATATTGATCGACATGCCTCCTCTGTTGCTCGATTTATCATCGATGATGAATGACAGCGGTTTCGACAGACAGAGACTCAACCTCCAAACAATGCGATGGCCTCGTTGCAAAAACTTTATGGTGTTTTCTTGTTTTGACTGTGCAATAAATAAGCTGTTCTTGGGAATCTGTACCTCTGCTGATGCTCATCATTTCCACAGAATTAAACACAACTGACATTCTTCACTGTCTCCGCTCTTTTTTAATTTGAAGCAGCAGTTTTGGTATTTTACTACCTCAGTCGATGTGATGTGCGTTGCATAAATACGCATATGGGTTTGCATGTCACCGTACTGAGCTGTATGTTAATGTGGGTGGCAGTGTTCCCCCTCCTCTGCCGGTCTGAAACAAAACAGCTGCCTCGGCTGCTTTGCCTCCAGCTGCTTCCAAATTGTCCCGCCATTAAGCTATTATATGTTTACAACCACAGCATCGAGCAGGCCCCGCTAGGTGCTAGAAGTCCTGATGATCTTCCTCTCTTGCAATGGATCATTATCCCAGTTTCTTATTACACAGCTTTTTGCCATGTCGTAATGAGCTGTTATACAATTAGGCACACCGTCTTAACTGCGCTGTAAAGGTACCAGACGATACTTTGTACTGTACTGACGGCCTGAATATGTCACACTGACGAGACGGAGGAATAACATATAAAAAATGCATTTACTGAATTACCCACATCTCAAGGACATGGAGTTTTACATGTACCGATACATCAGCTGAATCTAAACCCTGATTATATGTGAAGGAATTATGCACAGATCTGTTTGAATTATGATACCGTGGATGTATTATTTGACATAAAGAAGATTTTTTGCTCTCTAACATGAGCTTCATATGAGCTAACTCGCATTTATGCCTCTTGTCAGTCTTCTGGAGCTGTGGAAGTGTCCATTCAGAGGAGAGAAGCAAGAACACATTGATCTTATTTGGACAGGCTTTTGTCTGGGACACATCCAAACCCAAACAGCCAGGGGACGGACCACAAAAGGGTGTAAGTAATTCTTTTGCAATCCAGACGCGCTCTGCATAGGTTACAGACAGAGCAAAGCCACTTGTATCATTCAAAACAGTGTTGTTTCTTTACTCAGCGTGTAATGATTTATTAAGCAGATATACTCTCCCATGTTTTTAGCTCGGTTCACTCATAAAGAGCAGTTGTTATTGCTGGTATTTTAACACACTCTTTCTATGCGACTTCAAACTGAGCGAAAGATTGTACGCCAAAGAGGTGTTTCTTTGTCAGGAAATGCAGCCCGAAAATACATCTGGTTCATGTTATGACAACACCGCTTTAAGAAGCAGCTTGTATACAACCCAACCAGTTCACATCTTTCAAGAATTGGAAGCATTCGCTGTACGCATGTTTCTCATTAGCTGCAAATACAAAAATGATACTGTACTTCACTTTATTCCACATATTCAGGGCTTGTCTATTAAACAAAACTCCAATCCGTTTACTGGAATGAGTCTATAAAAAAAGCAACAGAGTAACAATACTGCATAGTTGCCTGTAATTTCCACCATTTGTGCAGATTTTTTTTTGAAAACAACAATGTCAATTCACACAGTGTGTTGATCACAGCGATATAATTCTGATACATTTATAGTGACGTTTTTTTCCCCGTTTGCAATTCAGGAAGACAAAACACTTGAATGTTGCTGACAGCAGAGGATGGAGGATGACTGCTCATGAACTCAGGGAAAAAACACAGTAAATAATAAAAACAGTGCTTCAGGATAGAGCTGTCCAACAGATACTGTGATGGACAGGCAGACGGTTGAACCCACTCTGCAAACATTCACTGTACATTTAAGAAAAACTATGCTTGCAGCTAACAGTTATTCTATTAATATGCTGATTCTTTCCTCGATTCATTTCTTCCTAAAACAAAAGCTCATCACATCTTCCTAACAACCAGTGTGCAAATTACACATGTCTTGTTTTGTCCAACAGCACAAATTTGAAAGATCTTAAAATGGCAAAAAGGTTAGTTTTATTCATTTTTTGTCTGACTAGTTTCTGAGACTCGTGTTTATTCAGATAGAAATAAAGGCTTCAATATACAAGAGTGCTGAAATCCACTTTGTATTTTGGTGTAGGAGTGGAGAAGAATTTAAAACAGTGAAAGAAAGCTTATGGCTTCATTCCTTAGATTTACGCTGGTCAATAAATATTGTGGCACTCTGTAATTTGAATATAGATGTTTATTGTGTGTAAGTCAGCACGGCTCTGGAGGAAAGGCCAAGGAGTCACCAAAAGTAGAAATCAATGTCTGGAGGCCACAAAAACACTGTGCATACCACATTTTATAGTCAATAGTTGTTCAATGGCTGAGCAGTTGCATAGAAAAAGCATAAAAAATGTTAATATTTAGTCAAACAACATTACCATACAAACAAATATACTATGCACTTTTTATTTAAGGATATCACTTATTATAATTATTCTAAAATTAAAGTTTTCAAAATGGGATTAATCCTGTAAAACCAACTGTTACAAAAACACATCAGTTTATTTCTTTTTATTATTTTCTATTTTATATATATATAATCTATTTTTTGTTTTATTTATTTATTTTTTGTTAAATTTTTTTCTAGATTTGGGTCTTACAGGGTTAAGAATAAAAAAATTGAATACTTAACTAAGAATTAAACGAGAAAATTGTCTGTCAAAGTGTTTGTATCCCCTGTGAAATACTTCACAAGCACCGGTTCCTGCCTTTATCTTCCATCTGTTCAGATTAAGGAAGGAGAAAATGCCTATTTGAATCACAAAGCCAAGTTTACGCTCAACTGGTTGCACAGGGATAACATCAGATTGCAGCGCTGCAGCTTTATGGCTTATTGGCTGATTTGGTTTTGACTGGATCTCTATCTCTGCCTGCATCAAATAAGCTCTTGCTGGGATTAAAGAAGCGTGTGTTATTCCTCAAAAAAGTCAGCGGACGCTTTGAAAATCATTCAAAGTTAAAGTAATTAGCACTTTTATCTAATCTGCCACTCACTCTTTTTTCAGTGTAAAAGGGACTCTACATCAGAGTTTTAATAATATATTATTTTTTGCTTTGGCTTTTGTAATTCCCCACAAAGCTCATTTAATCCCCACTTAGTTCTGATGTTGCAGCTTTTCTTTAGAAGACAAAAAATGGCCCATGCTGTCTACTACTGCCTATTACTGCACATTTACAAAATACAGTGAACCTTAACGTGCATAAAAGAGCTGCTTCATACAAGAACCTATTCATAATTTACCCGCCAATGGCAAAGATTTAAATTATGTGGAGAAATATAGTCTGCAAAGCAGGTATTATTTGGTCCCGAACTGGATCTATAGCCACCAAACCACGCAAAACACACAAAAATATCAAAGCTCCTTTTAGGCTGTTGTTATAACCCCTAAAAACTCATCTCTGTATATTGATCCCTTACAGTCCAAGCAGTTCCTGGGGCATTTTTTGCTCCTGTTGCATTCTTATCCTCTGTGGGCTCATTTTTACACTGTAATATAAAGTAGTGCACCTCTGTGGAGACAGTAGAACCACAGCTAGACATGTACATCTGTACATCATCTTTCCAACTATCCACAGGTGTTACAGATACTGGAGAAAAAATGGTGATTTTGCTACTTAAAGTGTTGTATTTATTTCTACATTTGTCTCCTATCTGTTCACATCCCGCAGTTCTGGCTAGTTTGATTTAAAAAAAAAAAAAAAAAAAAAAGATTTTTTTTGTCACTTAACTGTTGGTTGCAGCTTGGTCACTAATAGCAAAACAGTTGCACTGAGGAATGGATTTGTTTGGTTTTTTTCCCAGGTTTTAGGCAATGTAGAATCAAGTTATTTGAATGAAATACCATGATTTTAAGCTTGGTTTTGGTTAAGTTTACAGACAGGACCAGACTTTACAGATGATTTGTCCAAGGATCATTGGAAAGTTTAAAGTCTGACTATTCCTCCTGCTTTTACAGTTTCTTGCGATGATAAATTGTGTAATTTTGGCAATTTGGTTTTGGGGTTCAGAGAGTT
Organism: Amphiprion ocellaris; assembly: GCF_022539595.1. Classification (NCBI taxonomy): domain Eukaryota; kingdom Metazoa; phylum Chordata; class Actinopteri; family Pomacentridae; genus Amphiprion; species Amphiprion ocellaris. Next base: position 10,607,550 of record NC_072768.1, read on the forward strand.
AAAGTTACATATTTAGAATGTTTTCCCATGAAAATAACCCCTTAATTCCCTTAATTTAAAGTGGAAGGATCTATGAAGTCCCACCTCTTACCCCACCCACCCCTCCGTCACTCGCTGCAGCCCGAACACACCAGCTCACTTAAACTCTGCAAAATGAAACTACTCTATGGAACACAGTGGTAAGCTCCAATATTGAAAAAATTCAGTCCTACGTGTCTGAAACAAGTTCAAAGATCCCCGGTTCGCATCCTGGCCTGGGCCTGGGATCTTTCTGCGTGGACTTTGCATGTTCTCCCTGTGCAGTGTTGGTTCTCACGGAGTTCTCGGCTTCCTCCTACAGTCCAAAAACATTCTGAGGTTAATTGGTGATTCTAAATTGTCTGTAGGTGTGAATGTGAGTGTGATTGTTTGTCTGTCTCTTTGTGTAGCCCTGTGATAGACTGGCGACCTGTCCCCTACCTTCATCCAGAGTCAGCTGGAATAGACTCCTAATGTGGATTAAGCGTTGTTGTTACATTCCGTGGTGTCTGTTTGTGAGTAGGTGGTGTTTTTTTCCCCTCTTTTTCCCTGTTCTCAGGTTACATCCGGCAGGAGTGGCCAGGTGCATCTGTGGCTCCTTACAATCAGCAGAGATGGTTAAAAGCTGAGCCAACATGATCATCGTCGCCAGCAGTGGCTCAGATCAGCTGCTAGTGTGCTGTGTTGGTGTCTCGTCTAAACCCAGGAGTGTGGTGCTTAAAGGACTTTGTGACAGTGGGATCAGCTTGTGTTTAAGAAGCTCGCTTTGTGTTGGATTTTGGTTTTGTTACTTTTTTGTAAATAAACAATTTCTTTGTTACATGATCAGTTTGAAAACTCTCAGGATCTTGTTCACGAGTGATGGGAAAACGGAGCGAGTCCGTGGACACTTCCTTTGGAGGTTTTCCAAGCACATCCACCTAGGAGGAGACCCCAGGGTAGACCCAGAACCTGCTGGAGGGATTATGTATCTCGTCTGGCCTGGGAACGCCTCTGGATTATCCAGGAAGAGCTGGAAAGCGTTGCCGGAGGGAAGGACGTCTGGAATGACCTGCTTCATCTGCTGCCTCTATCGTTTACCTATCTGAACCTCACTGTAATGCTCTTCATGTTTTATGTAAAGCACTTTGAATTGTCTTGGACATGAAGGGTGCTCTACAAATAAACTTGCCTTGCCTTGCCTCCACGACCCGACCCCGGATAAGTGGAAGAAAATGGATGAATGGATGGATGGATAGATGATCAATTTTCCTGCCTCTTTACCGGGTTTTTCTTTATATTTGTTACTCTCCTCATCCCCTAGTTCCTGGGGACGTAACAGATGTATAGATAATGGATATATGAATGTTTGAAACAGAAAACAATTTTGAAGTAGAATATTGATACAGAAAGTCCTATCAAGATCATCTTAGGTTTGTTATGTGTGAAACCCTGAAAGTCTGTTTTTGTCCCATACTTAATTTGCTCGAGGCGTCTTTTAGCATATAAAAAACACCACATGGACATGTGAACAAGGTAAAAACAGACAAATAAAAAACGAGATTCTCACCAAAAGGGTTCTTTAAATTAAGAATATCTAAGTTTTGCTAGAAGAAACAACACATTCTCTACAAATGAAACCTGTAGATTATAACCACAAACAAAACTTGTTCAGTTCACCCAAAGGTTTTGTCTCTACTTGAACTGGTAAAATTAGAGCTAATGGTGTCTAATGCTGACATTATTATTATTACTGTTGACATTATAGCCCTTGTATACATAAGCTACCATTTTTAAGCATTTACAAGTATTTTGTAATTATCCCTTGGTAAATTTTTAGCAAACGCTGCAGTGTGTAGGCCCGCTGGGAATATCACTTGATGACTGAAGTTGGTTGGCTGCTTTTACATTTGGTTTGGTAGCGGAGCACAAAACCAACCTCATCGCTGGATTTAACTTAGAAAATATATCTCATAATACCCTGAATTCACTCAACAGTGCAGATTTCAGGGCTGGTATTGGATGATAGAGTATTCCTGTTCAGTGTATTGACTATTAAGCAACATAATGCACACATAATGAATGCAATCTTTAAGTAAAGTCTACCTAGTTTACCCTGCAACAGTCAGTATCAGCAGCTCATCCTGTTTTTTTCAGTGTATGCCACTTAATGCAGTAAAACATATAAAAATATCAAACCGAAGTGTATCACGTCTTGTTAAGCCATCCTAGTGGTGAACTGAAACAGTTGTCTCATCAGTATGAGTCACTGTTTGCAGAAATCCTCTCTTTATTATTGCACTTGTGTCTTAGTGAAAGAGGATCAACACGCTCGGGGCAAATTGCATTTAGTACTCGGCTGTAGGGATGTGATTGGCGATAGATCAGACTCTATTAGGTAACAAAAGACTTGAATTAACTGGCTGTCAAATCAATAGCAGTCTCTCTCTCCCTCTCTCTCTCGCTCTCTTCCTTATTCATTCTTTGTGTGTGTTTGCGTGTGTGTGCATACATTTGAAAACTCATCTCAGGTCATAGTAATTCTAGGAGCTTCACAAAAACAGAAATGGGGCTTCTTGTAGACATTTCACCTCTCATCCATGAGACGTGTTTGGTTCGGCAGTTTTCTAGCTCCGTTTTGAGGGTGAAAAACATAAAATAATAGCATATAATCACATTTTCTAGGACAGTCTTTCTCATTTGGAGGGTCAGGACTCCTCCGATATGTGGGGGGTCGCAAGATGATGATCAATATTACACATAATTATATGCATGTTTCTTTTCAAAGATTCCTCTAATTACCGCATTTTTCCTGCAAATTACAGAATAATTTTACCATCAGAAGCCTCTTGTGAATGTTCACAAAGCATTCCTTGGGTGACAGGTAATGATGGATCACAACTAGCTTCCTTTGAGAAGATCACACACCAAAAAAATCAGCTGCTGGAGCTATTTACGTAGTTTTCTCTTGAGGACTTCACTGGGGAACATTTAACATTTAAGGATTTCATTATATTTAAAGCTGCAGTAGGCAGAATTCAGAAAGAAAAATGTAAAAAACACAAGAATTTGAAATGATCCAACCTTCTTACTGCAGCTTGTCCTCTCTTCTCTTTGTTTTAAGCCCTTCCCATCACACAAACACACACTGCAGATGTGCAAAAACAGCCAAGCTAAAAGTCAACATTTACCTGTGGCTCCACCCAGGATTCAAATCCAGCCGCCCATGTGAAAGTCCTCCATCTAAGAAGATCCTGTACTCACTCTGGGATTTGCTGGAATTTATATTATCCCATCCCATCAGTGAAAATTGGTTAAAATCACTTAACATCTTTGGCTAGGTTAGTTTGGAATTTTTGCCCAATGATGCCTTTAAATACTGCTTACTCCACTTTAAATGCTTCTACTGTCGTCAAAAATGAGAACTACATCAAACTACCTCACTAGAACTCAGGATTTATTGTTATTATGTTTTTTGTTGGAGAATTCATACAACAACATACATTAGTGCATTTTGAAGCCTGTGTTTCAAATTTCACTGCTAATTTACCTGTTTGTATGACAGATAATGTGTGTGTCATGTTTGGCTGTAGGTGTATTACCGTTGTGTATTCGGTGTGTGTCTGTGTGCCTGCCTGTCAGTGTGCATCTGATTATGTTAGTTTGTCTATGAGGGAGCACTCTTAAGGTCAGAACAGGCTTATTTTTGTCAGTCAGCAGCCTGTTTGGTAAGAACACTAATCTGGAGCTGTCAAAGCCTCTCTGCTGGGCTCAAAATGTATATGACCTTGTTACCAAGGAGACTTTGCTCTTTTTGAAAGGACGGATCATGTAATTTATTTGAGAAATGTGTCAGTGAGGCCACATAGATTACATCTCAGAAAATTAAATGTTTGGACAGAATATTTCACAACGGAATGCCTGAATATCCATCAGAGATTAACAAAAATACTCAAGGACAATCTGTGGGGATTTACAACAGACATCGCTACACGTGAACCTGCATTTCATCAGACTTTGCAAAGCATGAGAACATGTTGCTACTTGGCTAATCAGCCATTTTCATTGGTGAAAAAGCAAACTAACAACATTAGACAAATAGATGATCTCACATTTTCTTGACTGTTCAAACCCTTGAAGTAGGAATTGCAAGAAATTTTCAGCAGTGGGATGAGTCTGGGCCAATCTGAGCTGATTTACAAGTTTATTTGTACTATTGATGTGAATCCAGCCATATTCACGGTGTAGTTAAATCAGATAGACAAATATTCCGGATTTAATATCACCAGATGTCATTTATTTCATTTTACTTCCAGTGAATATCACCCAGAGATTTACATGACAGTTTCTAGTGCACCAACTTGCCAAATCATAATACAATCTTTTGGCAATTGCAAAAATCATCAGTGTGTCACTATTTTGTCTATTTTATCACTATTTGGCTTTTCTTTCAGGTCTAAGTGAAAACAGATTTCTACAAAGAAATGTCAGTTCATTACAAATGTAAAACATAAAACAGGTGATTGCATAAGTATTTACCCGCTTCAAGTCAGTATTTAGTAGATGCACCTTTGACCACAATTACAGCATTGAGCCATGTGGGTAAGTTGCAATCTGGATACTGAAATTTAAACTCAATTCTTCCTTGGAAAACTGCTCAAACTCATCCAGGTTACACAGGAATCAGTTTTTTTTTTTTAATCCAGCCACAAATTCTCAACTGGATTGAGATCTGAGGTCTGACTCGACCACTCCAGAACATTTACTTTGTTGTCTTTAAAACATTTCTGTGTAGCTTTAGCTGTGTGCTTTGGGTCATTGTTTTGCTGGAAAACAAATATTTACCTAATCTTTCCTGCATTCATCTAACCTCTACCTATACAAGTCTGCTGCCGAGAAGCATCCTCACATCATGATGCTGCCACCACCGTGCTTCACAGTGGGGATGGTGTTTGTGATGACGTACAGTGTTTGGTGTCTGTCAAATATAGAGTCTAATCTGATGGCCAAAAAGCTACATTTTAGTCTTATCAGACTAAAGAACCTTCCTGCAGTTGACTTCAGTGTCTCTAACATGCCTTCTGGCGAACTCTAGTCAAGATTTAATAAGAGCTTTTTTCAACAGCGGATCTCTCTTTGCAACTCTCCCTTAAAGCAGGTCTTAATGGTGTAGTTATAGCCAGGAGTGGTGATTCACCAGTGACTGGACCTTTCAAATACAGGTGTCTTTATAGTACAATCACTTCAGACATATTCCCTGCACTTAGATAATCTCTTTTTACTAATTGTGAGACTTATAGCACCACCTGGCTTATGTGATCGATTCGTTTACATTCTATATTTTTACTTAACTGATATTGCTTTGCAGAAACGTATTTTCACTCTAACATGAAACGTCTTTTTTGTGAGTTTTGTCAAAAATATTTCAAAATATGGTATCACATGTTGGGGACAAGCTGGGCAGGCAGTAATCAAACCACTGCAGTCTCTTTACAAACAAACTTTGAAAATCCTGGACAAAAAATCAATGCAATACCACCATTGCAGGATTTTAGACAAGCATCATCTGTTGAGCTTTGGAAATTTTAAGTTATTTTCGAATATGTGTCTTGTTTTTCAAATTTTAAATGGTTTGGCCCCTCCTCCGCTGTGCCAGTTTATTCAGTATCGCTCAGCATAATCCATAAAATCCACAAGCATATCTTTTCATCTGTGACTGTTCGATAACTTTTTGACGCACCACCTATGGGCAGTCAGCTTTTTCTGTAAAAGCTACGACTCAGTGGAACGCCCTGCCTGATGACATTAAGAACTGTGTTTCTATCAGCAGTTTTAAAAACAAACTGAAAAAAAAAACCTGCTTAAGGACACTCAGAACTGCAACAACTAATGTCTTTTTAATTTACATTTGTGTGTGAGTGTGTGTCCATGTGTGCTTTTAGGATTGTGTGTAATCTTTTGTTTCACTGTGTCATGTATTTTATAGTTTAGTTCTTTTTGTGATATTTTAATATTGTGATGTTTTCATTGTGACCTGCCAAGGGACTACAGGTGGAAATTAGCTTAAAGCTAACTCTGGTGCAATACATCAAATCACAACATTTATCTTTAATATTGTACATGGTCCCTTTTTAAATAAACTAATTAATAATAATAATCATAAAAAGCTAAATTAAATTCACTATTACTCAATGTTGAAAGGGAATAAATGTGGAAAACTTCCATATGGGGATGAATACTTTTTATTAGCACTGTGTTTGTTGCATATCTGTTTGCATTCAGATCCATTTATGAGAAGTTAAATTAGCACTAAACTCATAGAGCTGATGGCTGAGCATCAAAGCCAGGCAGATGATCTTTACATTCAGCCTCATGATACGGACATCATGCAGCTGTTAGTCTCAGGTGTGATTTTTCAGCCACCTGAACCCCTCTTGGTTTCTCCTCTTCACCAATATACAACCTGAGCCCTCCCTGCCACAGCATCAATCTAATATGCATGAATCTCCAGAAGAGACTGAAAGACACATCTGCAGAACAATATGTATGTTTGTTCTCAGTTTGTGCCTCAGTAGCAGCAGAGGAGACTCTCTCAATCAAACTACTTTTATGTTAAGAGACACATCAAGTGGAAATAAACAGAAAGAATATGACAGGCCTTATGGTTTCACCACATGCACTTATTCTGAATATGAGGACATTCAGGAGGTGATGTTCATCTCTGCTAAACTGCTACAGTAAAATGTTTCCTTTTTACAGTATATTGCTCATAAAGTCTTAATAAATGTGATTAATTGTCTGAAGGTGCTCAGGCAGTTAGCGCTCCTTGGAGGGCTGTAATACATTTCACTTTAATTTCTGTGTGACAAACCTCCAATACACAATTCCAGCGTATTACCTGAGGAGAGAATTAAGTTGAATGATGTGGGAATATGTTCCTGATTTTGCAAGCCCATAAGTAATAGGGAAGGAAAGCCAAGAAAAAAAGGGGGAAAAAGCATTAATTTATTAGTTTAGACTATTTTGTACTAAAGCATCAGCAGCACCGGCACAGGACTTGAAACGATTAAAGGCCAGCAGACAGAAAGAACAGCGAACGTTTCCAAGGAAACCAGCTATGCACAGGAGGAGAAGGTCTTTTTGATTGTGGTAATGTCAATATTCAGAGGACGCTCGCTTCAGCAGATGTCCGCTGGATTATTCAGCTGCACAAAAGATCACAAAGCCCTTCACACCTTAAAGATAAAGTTAACACAAAAAGCCGCGTACCTCAAAGACAGCAAGGAACCATTAATAACCCACCAATATTCAGCCTTCACATGATTAATAACGCTAAAGGCAAATGTCCTCACTTGCTTTATTTTTCAGACTGAGGTGAGAAGATTCCTATCAAGATATTGTCAGTGCAGCTGATAAAGATTAACGGTTAAGGACAAGAAGGAACAGGACGGCATGAAGCTGCTAGAGAAGTGTGCAGCGTGGGTTGTAACGCTGTCAACAGACCAAGCGCTGCTGTCTGCAGCTCAGATGTGGCAGACGCTGTGAAGGTTTGACATGTGTGTGGTATTTATGACTCCTTTCAGACTAGACGGTCTACGCTGACTCGCAGTGTGCATTATTTAAAAACTCTGACAGAGGGTGTTTTCAAGTTTGTCCAATTTTTTTCTCTCTCCTTTTTTTTTTTTCCTTCCCTCCTCCATCTCGTTTTTCCCACTCGTGTTCAGCCGGGTGCCAGAATGTGGCTGTGTGCTGGAATATGTACGTTGGGAAAGCAGAGGGGCTCTCTGTGTGTGGCAGAGGCCTACACTTGGATTCGTTCGTGTGATGTGAATTAATGGCTCACTGGAGTGTGGTCGACGCCCTTTAGCATCACCCGCAAACTGCTCTAGATGAGATCCCCGCTGCATTAGATCACCCACCGAGCCGTGCAGAGATGGTAGACGCACAACCGAACAAAATGATCTTGTCACTTAAATCTGATGCAATCTTCTCTGGGAGAGTTTTTTAGTTACAACTTCTGCTGCTCTTGATTGGACTGGAAACGGTCTCATCCCTCATAATTAAGCCAAGCTGAAAAAGGCCCAGAAGAATCAGACACTTATCATCACTATCTCTCTACTTATGCCAAAAAAAGAAGCTATTTTGGGAACTCTCTATCTTTCTTTGTCACAAACTGTACTCTAGTTGCTTTTTCTGCCAAAGAAAAGAAATCATGCCTTTTATGTGAAGCCTGTCAGAGCACCGGGGGATGGAGGAAGAATAAAAAATAGTGTGAGTGTGTATGTGTGTTTTAACTGAAGGTGTCCTTTGCCTCCTGAGTGTGATTAATATATTTTATTGGTTTCAGGCTTGCAGTGAGATTATAGCCACACTTTGCCTTGAACACAGCTATGGGTTCCACTGAGAAAGCAGCTTTTGGTCACATGTCTCATTTGAAAGCAGCCAGTATTATTGCCTGTAACCCTCGGTGGCAGGCGAGGACTCGATGATGCTTTTATTTCTGTAATTCCAGGTTTAGTCCACTTAAGGAACAGCAATTGGCAGTGTGACTGTACTGTATTGATTTTCTGCTTCGTGTTGTTGGCTGTGGTATTTTCAAACCTGCTTAGTCTGAAGCCAAATCATTATTTTTCTGTGCTTGAGCCCGGCGATGTACCGTAAGCATTTGGATGTCTCAATAGTAAGTCTGTCCATTTATACTTGATCTGGTTTTCAAGGTAACAGAAGCCGGTGAAGGAATCTTGATTTCAGCTTTATTCTTTTCAAACCTGATGACAGCAGTGTATAAAAGCTGCTTAAAGGTGCCTCTTGTAGTATTATGGCATCACTTTAAACCAACACACACAAGGCTGACAGCTTCTTCTTGGTGTTTTATTTTATGTGCCACCTGGTACAATGCTGCTCGGTGCTTTACAACATGAAAAAGAAGGAGCAGCTACTCTACCAGATCTATTAAAGCATTCAGATTTCCTGATACTGGCAGACGAAAAACACTGATACAACAGTTATATTTACCTTCTTAACTTAAGCAAATCAAAATCATTTAGGATGTGTTATCACTTATAAATGAGTGAAAACAGATAGACAGTGGAGGCAAATGATCATCTCAACACCTCAACTAACAGTTTAATAACTTTAATGGAAGAGAGAACAGAGAGACTTCCAAGGAACTCAGGCACTTGGGTGGTTTCATGAGTGTTAATTTGGTGATTATGTTTTGTTTCTGAAAAAGCCTCACACATAATAAGCCACATAGCAACATGTACAAACTGTAGTGAAATTAGAATCTATATATCTGAGAAGGTTCAGTGATCCCAGCTAAAAGTGGTAGAACACACATGAACTGTGGCACTTATCTTACTCTTACGCTTTGTAGGGTTTTAAACTGTGCTTAAAGGTGCAATACACAAGATTTTGAACATAAATATGGCAAACCCGTCTCCCCCAAATCCCTTTCCTATACAACTAAACTGCATTCTTAATTATACTTAAAGAAAAACATATTTGTGCCAGATTAAATTTGACTGGAACATATCACACATAAGTTTCTAATCAGCATATCTTTGTAATGTATTTCAGCCGACTGCTTTACTGTTGCTCCTTTTAGAAGATGGAGTGAGACTCATTACTCTGGTAACACAGAAAATGAAGGAGGAGTTTGAAACATGACCTGAAAGTGTCTTGTTTTAACCCAAATAATGACATTTTTGTCAACCTAACCGTGTAGTTTTGGTGCCTAAACCCAACCAGAAAGTGAAACCAAAAGCAAACAAGTGAAAATGAAGCTTAAGCTAGAAAAACAGTCTCATGCAGGATGCAAAACCACCTCTGGGTTAAGGTCTGTTTGATAACTTGTGCCTCCTACCTCTAAATACAGACTGTAAGTCTTTCTTTCGACATCTCAGATGAAAAAAAAATGTTTGTTTAAAATGAAATTGCGTTTTCTCTAAAACATAACTGAGAATAAAGTTCAATTGCATACGAACATAATTTTGTGGAGACAGGTCACCACAAAAAGTCTAATCTAATATTTTTGGGGGTTTTCCAATGAATTCGACAACCGACCCAGGCTATGCCATGTGTATATCTATACAGGCTAAAATGAAGAACCCATATAGCCTAACTTATTTAGTTCACCAATAAACAGTTTAAAAGCTGGTGTTATAAAATCCACTTATGATTTACGGGGTCAAAAATGAAGGACTTGGGTTTCTGGTTGTGAGTATAATAGGGTTAAAAAGACACAGAGTGGGTTAAGTATTGACTAGGATCGTTCACGGGGTTTAAATGGAGGTTGAAAAGTTCAAAGTTTATTTGAGAGTTTTTAACTAAGTATGTGCTCCTGTATTTTTGTATTATTCTTAGTATTTAATAGTGTATTTTATTTCATCTCATGGAAATGTAAAAGTATGTATTTATAATGCATATGATTAGTTTAGTGAATCCATGAAGGTGAGTTATTGAATGACAAGACAGTATTTCAGTTACCTAATCTGCATATGTAAGGCCTCCTTCATAATTAATACAACTAGGAAAAAAGAACATTCCTGCAAATAAAACAACCCATTTTAGTTCATTTTCCATCCAACTCATCAACATATGTAGAAGAAAATAGTGCAGTATGATTCAGTGTTAAATATTTAGCGCTGATATTAGCTGACTTTGATTAAGATAGTATGTTGATCACGTTGACATTTGCTACGGTGATGATTATATTTACCATACAGACAGTATGCTTTGACATTATGACTTGTTATAATAGGAAATGCACAGCAGCTGCATGTCAAATCATGTCTTCATCCTTTATTGGAAGTGTGTTGTTTCAAAGCTGCACACCTGCAAACACAGTAACAACAGAAGAACATATTGCACTGTGTTCTATACTACGTGAATCTGAACCTCCTGATCTGCAACGAACCGTTTCCACTTTGAGTTGACATGAATCAATATGACTGCGATTTAATGAAGAATCCTAGTATTTTATAACTAACAACAATCTAAGAACTGCTCTGAATAAAGCATTAGAGCTCCATTCTTTTCTCCTATTACACTATAAGGAAGCTTTGTGGCATCTTCCAGTCAGATCACGCTTGACAGCAATCATTTCACATTTAGCTGCAATTGTGTGCAGTGACCTTGAAACAAGGTGGAGCTGTGTATTCCGAGCTCTGGACAATTTGTCTCTCCTATTTCTCTGCAATTCCTGCAGTCCATCACTGTCATAAGCTCGTTATTGATCAGAGACTGATGCAGCTCATGTTCACAGTTAGTTGTCTCCTACCGTAGTCTCATCACTCTCATGTGAGCCGTGCACAGTGATATGTGCCGCTTCAGAGCTGTAAAATAAAACAAGATCTTCAAATATGAGTTCCAGTAACAGAAAAACTGAGTGTGCTTTGATGTTCAGATATCTTTGAGGGTTTTTGTGAGAAAACCATGAAATTATGTTCATTTATCTCCACTAATTCAAAGAGAAAAACAAATTGGAATCTCTGTGATAAGAAATACCTGATTAGATCTCAGATACAGTAATAAATAAATGGTAGATGGACACATATTGGTGATACTTTAAAGGAAAAACCTAAACCCAGTGACTCCGTTATGCTGTTGAGACATTTTGCTGTGATGGTTTGGATCCACACCTAATTCATCTGACTCACCAGATGTAGACTGCAGGTGTAAGTAGTTTTTCCTCCCTTCTGCCATTTCTTTGGTACCTTTTCAAAATGCACATCAGTAAAAGGAAATTCTGACCTTCGATGTGCAGCCTACATGCTGCAAAAGGCAAGACTGTTTTGGAACTGGGATCCTGCGGGATGCAACGCAAATCTCACATGAGCAGACAGTCAAAAAGCAAATTGCATGCCCTGATATTTACAGCAACAAGAAAGATGGAGTCATCAAATGAAGCTGAAAAGGTGTTTTAGACTACAAAAGCAAAGAAAGGCAAGTTTGACACGTGGATGAATTATTTACTGACGGACACGGAGAAGAATGGAACGTCGCTGTGAAAAACGTGCAAAGTGTTGATATACATCGAGCACAAATCTGCCACGTCTGGGCTGAGACGTCACCTGCTCTGTTCTGCCTGCTCAAAGTAAGCCGTCCTTCCTCCTGCACACACAAGATACTCCCCAAGAATAACCCATTCTTACAAAAGTAATTGTAATTCATGCTAGATTATTACTGACAGGTACGCGTCTATTTATTAATATTGCACAAAAGCAAAATTCAGATTTTTTGTGGGACATGAGAAGATATCACAATATCAATAAAAATTTATGTTGTATGGGCGTAAAGGTTTGTGGGAGCAGGTGGAAATGATCAGAAATCCTGCAGGATGGGAATTACTAAAGCGGCTTTTGATAAAGATGTAGATTGTGCAATAAGGCAGACTTTCTTGGTTCTTTATGTGAATAGCTGTAAAGCTCTTCAGAAAGATTGTTTACATTTACTGTCCAACACCAATGTTCTTGTGTTTTTCCCCCACTGGTTATGGAAAAAGCTTCATTTTCCAAGCGTAGCTGATTGTCTACAGTGAGCCAGCAAGAGTGGAAAAGTACAGATGCTGTGAAAATGAAATGGTTTTTGCTCTTGTCTCCATTGGTAGCAACAATGGAGGATCAGGTGAAAGCCCTGCATTCAGTGGAGGAAGCTACAGGATACGCTGAACAAGAGCCATGCAATTGTTCCAGAGCATTTTTTTTCCAACTACAGTAGAATGAAAATATGTGAGACGACTCAAAATCAGCACATTGTTGTTCTGAATGACCACCTTCGTCTTATGAGGAAACATTTCTTTGTTGATTGGAGTTGTTGATTCCAGGAGGACGATGCCTCCATCCATAGAGCACAAAGGGACACTGAATGGTTCGATAGTTTGAAAACTATGTGAATCGTATGTTATAACCTTTGCAGTCACCACATCTCAACATCTATGAGAGATTTGCTACTAAACTTGTCAAACAGCGTCCTCCACCTCCATCAATAAAACACCAAAGGAAGGAATATCTTTTCGAAGAATGGTGTTTATCCCTCCAGTGGAGTTCTAGAGACTGAAAAAATCAATGCAAAGGAGCACTAAAGCTGTTCTGTTAGCTCATTGTGACCCAACACCTTAGTAAGACATTATATTTGTTTTTCCTTTAATTTGTCGCCCTTCTGTATACTTGGAATTTAAACAAAGTAAGACATTGGGAATGGCTACAAAGAGAGATGCAAAACATCTACAGGCACTTGCAAAATGACCACAGAAAGAGATGCAAAACCACCATAAAGTGGCAGAATAACCACAAAGACGTGCAAAATGATCACAAAATGACACAAGACCACAAAAGGGATGCAAAAAAGAGGCGACAAATGACCACAAAGAGACACAAAACAACCATAAAGTGACGCACAATATGACCATTCAAATATTTCAGTGAATGAAAGTGAAATGTAAAATTTAAAGTCGAGGCAGTAATAGCGCCCAGCTCCCTCTCAATAGGATGGATATACAGTGAAGCTTTCCAACAAAAACCTTCTAAACACAGCCTGAGGCGCTTCACTGTACAAACAGCGGCAGGAAATTACTCTAAATTGTACCCAGAAATGAGAGTATATGCGAACAAAATGCCCCATGCAAGAGTCTCACATCACCCTGCAAGTGTCTGAGGGACCGCTATGCAGCACGAAAAGGAACATCCATCTCATTTAAATAAGTCAGCACCTTCAGAGTATTTAGATTTTCAGGCTCAGTAGACACGGGGAGCCTCTACCAGCAACGCCCTCTGGCATGTTGGTTTTCTGCTGATTGACTCAGTGGGCTCTCATTATCAGCAGGAGAATGAGCTGTAAATGTTTTCACTCCCTCTCCTGTTTATTTTCAGGTTACGTTGTGGTTGGGGAATGTCACTTGAACGCCAGTTTTGTTTTTCCCCCGAAACGGAGAGGAGCTGTTACCACATTATTTATAGTATGACATGCTTTATTTAGTATTCCCACAAGAACAATCCCAAAACCTCGTTGTCAGCGAAGGCAGCGAAACACTTGCAAATTCCTTAAAGATGTGCCTCTGCGGCCCATTCTGCCTTCTCTTTCTTTATGCATTTCTTTATACACCCCACAGGATGTAGGAGTACAGAGAGGCTTTATTACGTTCGTCTTCGGGCTATGATCTGATGGTGAGATACCATAACTCTCCCTAATGTCAGAAGCAGTGAATGGCTGAGGACCAGAGGTTTGAAGCTAAAGAAAAAGCCATAAATGGTGTCACACATCAAAGAGCTCAGAGAAATGTTTTCTCATCTTGTCTCCAGCGGGAGTCAATTCAATCTCTTAACCAAGAGGCAGAGCAGAGCACAGGTGGTATTTTAAGAGTACAACTGCTGAGGATTATCTGCTTATCAGGCTTCATGTGTGACATTATGTGCAGTGAATGTAGAAATAAGCAGCTCTCCATTTCAAACTTTTCTATTCAAAGGTAAGTGGTCAGCAGTTGCAATGATGAATCAAACAAAAGTCGTAATTTGTTCTCATAATACAGTCATCTTGAGGTTTCTTCTTGGACTCCTGTCAAGAAGCGACTTAATGAATCTTTTGCACATTAAGCAAGTGGTGACGAATGAGTAAACTAAATATTTCTCTCCGCGCTCATGCATAGGACATAAATTCTGCAGTGAATCTGCACTATCTGCCTAATGCTTTGACACATTACCCGTATCAGTATTCTGTTTCGCCCAGTTGCAGATCATTTTGATACATTTTTCCTGACAGTTTCTTGTCACGTCGAGTGTTATAAATCCAGAAACTGCTAACACGTGTGTTCAAAGGATTAGATCTTTTCCGTGAAGAATGAAAAAACAAACGGAAAATGCAGAATTTCTACCCCTTGCAGTGCAGTTTGGGCTTCCAGCAGTTTACATTAATTAACGTGCCATAGAGCCGAGCTCGCTTCTTGAATGACAATGTTTTCCTCATTTGCTTCAGAGGCTCTTATCAAAAGTGATAGACCTGGCAAGATCAAAGTGCAGCCTAGTGGTTTTTGCCTCTGGCACTTTCTGACTGGGAAAGCGAGCTTTTAAAGGACTTGTGACAAGCGCATTGCCTTTGAAGCGGATTAGTATTGTTACCGTCTCATGTTGCACAATGATGTTCGCAGCATACTGTCCCCCAGAACTGGCTGGTTTGAACTGTCTGGCCGTCTGAACCCCACACAAATTTCCCAGTTGTGATATATTTGTTCTCACAATTTCAAAGCGGCCCCTTGAGCCCTATACTGCTGCACTCTAATCATAACCAACAGGACCACTATAGACCTTAAAAAGGTGCTGCTGATAAAACTTATTAAGCTCCTTTGTCTGCGTCCCTGAGGAAAGATTGATTGCACTGAGAGCCTTTTAATATAAATACATTATCTCCCAAAAGTGATATAAAATCTCACTCTCCAAACTGCTGCTCCAACACTTTATCAGTGGAAATGTGATCTGAGGCAATCCAAGACTGCAGCACATTTTAAATTCTGCAGCCGCAGTACATCTGAATATCAATTTTTTTTTTGTCTTGACAGAATAAAAGCAGTGTGATTCTTTCTTTTTACCTTAAATATGATCACTCACAGGATCCAAAGCATTGAAAGACAGCTTATTCTTTACTAATAGACACCTAATGATAGAAAATCACTGCTTTTTGTAGTCACTGAACAGGTTCATTAGTGAGCAGAGCAGATTTTGTTACCTTTGTACAGAGCCAGGCAAAATGTTTGCTCCTGTTTCAGCCTTTGTGTTGTTCCTCTAACCATCCCCTGACTGTTGACTTGTGTTTAGGAGACAGCTATAAGAGTAGTGTCCTCCTATCTCAGTGTATTTCCTTCTCCTCTAAGCTGGTTTAAGAGTAATGTAGTAACTGCAGGAACAAATATTCACTGTCACACATGATTTCATTCATAACTCCAATTTATATTTAGGAAGCATTCAAGCCACACATTCATTGCAATTTATCAACTCACTACTTTCCTGTGCACTAATATTAATTCTCAATTAGCATGGTCAGTTGATTTAAAATGTCATTATAACATAGAAAACATTAAAAAAGCAAGAGCTACTACCCAAGCCAGCGACTCTGAGCCCCAGCAGAAATGCAATTTCAGTTGAGCTGAAATTGATGAATAAACAGTCGCTATATGTCTCGCCTTTTTTTTTTCATGAAGTCCTTTGAGTGAAGCAGGGTCTAAGATTAACAAGGACAGGTTGAATTACAGCTTGAGTTTGGGGGCAATTCAATAGGAAGTGAATCAATCTGAGGATTAATTGTTGCACCACATCCTGAGCAGCAGACACTCGATACAGCCAGAGGGAGACTGCTGCTATAATGGAGCTGAAATACAACAGCGCACAGCTATAGCAGCTTAACCCTTCACAGCTCCTGCAACATGCTTCATGTCTGGTTAGCACCGGCGGCCATGATTATTTTCAGAGAGATGAGGTGAATATCGCACATGATATATTCCAGTCTGTGAGGAGAAAAGGATGTATTTTCAGATGAAATCTTTTCAGAGTGGGGGTTCTTTTGAGGTTCAAGGATCTGCAGCATATGCGGGACAATGTAAGTATCTTTTCAGACGCAGATGGGGTCAAAGATGTGTTACAAATGCCACAATTCAAAGCTCAGTCCTAATCTTTCTCCATGATTTTGGCCTTGTTTTTCTTTTATTGTACCTCTTGAATTGTGTGACATATATTATCCTTGTCTTCATTTTCCAAGCAAGTGCATTTCTATTCTCGTTTTTGCTGCCTCATGTGATGCCTCCTGTTGAAAGAGTGCTGAAAAAGACCTGCACTATTATTAGATATTTAATGAGACTAAGGTTAGTGAGCCATTCTTTGCCTCGGGTTATTTTATGGTCAACACAGTTGCTCTCGCTGAGCGTCAGAATAGTTTCAAGGAGCGTGGAAGGTGAAGGTCACGTGCACTCTAAATGAAACGGTCACACTGAGCGATGATCTGAAGACTCAGAGAGGCAGTACATGCTGAGAAGCAATATTATAATTTTATGTGCATACAATATTTAGTTTTTTTCCCTGGAATTCAAATGGTATTTTATGTGAAATGTCTCAGCATCTGCAGCTCTTACTAAATCTTTAAAGGGCCAGAGCTGACAAAAAATGCCCCTTGTAACATTTAGTCATATTACATAATCTAACCTTAGCAGATGAATTGTAGATGTTGACATTTCTATTTTCCTGAGAACTTTAAGCACTTTTTTGCTCATGCTGGCCCAAAAGTTCATTCTTGAAAGCTAAGTCTCACATCTAAATGTTTGATAGCTACATTTTCTACAATGCAAAGCATATTATTTCCACAAAAAAGGCTAATCTTGAGGCGGGACTTGCCACCCCAGCAACCTAGAAGTCAACCTTTGTAGTGTTTGCACAGGTGTATTTTAACCTAAACCATAACCTTTTAAGAAGCTTATTGTACCTCAACTTAACCAAGCAGCAGTGAAGGACACAGCAATGAAAAACGACTTACAAAAGTAAGTGAAAATGAATGTAAAAAGCGACAGAAAAGACAACTGGGCACTGGCCCCATGCAGGAATTGACTCTCTTGTGTGAATGTCCACTGATTAACAACACAACCTCCCTCCAACCTCCTAATGACAGTGTTAAACCTTGATTATACTCCCTTGTGCACATGGACAGCTGCAGACACCACAGTCAGTTAGGGGTTGCTGTTATTATTTAAATTTGTAGGACACTGAAAGGACTCTCTACATGTGCAATCAGTGTAAAGGTCTTCCCTGCATGCACACCACTGCTGAGAACACTACTGCCCATGTAGTGTAGTCAAAGTGGTCTCACAAATACAAATTTCAGGCTGTATGCTGACATCTGCGGAGGTCTCTCGTAGACTTACAGAGGTGACGAAATTTGTATCACGCAGACCATCACACTGAAAGTATAACACTGACCTTACGTCTTGTTGCCAGATAGGTTTGTTTGATTTGAAGAATTCTATAGAATATGTCCACTAGTGGTGTGTGATGCTGCAAGATTTGGTATCAATCTGGTAATAAGTAAATACAGGGCCACTATCGCCGATACTGATACCGATACTCAGACTGACTTTTTCAGTAGTTGGTAGGTTTAGAACAAAGGTTAGGTGCTGTATCTGGTCCACATCTGGAATGAAGATGGGGTTGTAAATGCTTACAGGGTCTAAGAATCAGACTAATTCCTGGGTAGGTTTTCTGTGGGTCAGACGAGGAAGAATCTGGGGTGCCGATGAAATCACAAAGTGAGGGAAACCTCTTTAAACAGTGTTCATTTTTGACAGTTTGGTCAATATTTGTGCAATACTTGTCACTGAAATAGAAAATGCTCTTTTAAGATGCATTTTAACATGAATTTTTTGAGTTACTTTTGCAATGATGAATACGAAAAAATTTCCTTCCTATGGTTATTGTCAGAATAGAATAGAATAGAATAGAATAGAATAGAATAGAATAGAATAGAATAGAATAGAATAGAATAGAATAGAATAGAATAGAATGTGCTTTGTTGTCATTATACAGTGTACAATGAGATTGGAGATAATAAAGCGTGACAGACATTGTCAGTTTGTCGCGTCCACCTGGTTACAGGTGAAAAACCTCGCTAGCTGAACATTTGCATATCGACAGACACTACGTTCACTGATGTTCCCTAAACGCCTCACAGTGCAGACTGAGCTAGATGCTGCTCAGACGGCGCTAGTCTTTGTAATCAGCATACAGGAGAGAAACTGACACTAAAGTATCGATCTTATTACACTGGTATGGTTCAATTTCGCTACCAACGCTGGTATCGATATTATCGATATGTGGATCGTTCCGCCCACCTCTAATGTCCACTCTATCCTCCTTGTTCAATGAAAGAAGTGCAATTCTTAATGGATGCTTGGAAAATTCACTGTTGCCATGAAAAAGAAATGATTTTATCAGTTTATTTCTGTCCTGTTTTATATTTGAATTTGCACATGGAGCATTACACCATCAGGACCAATGATTCTTTGTTAGAGGTAAGACCTGCCAAGTGTGGAGCAAGTTTTGCAAAGTACTTTCTTAAAAGATGTATGACTCACTATGCATGCACTCTGTCAGTTACACAGCAAGCTAGCTAAAATAGTTTCTTTTCAATTAGACATCTAAACAGTTTGACTGTCAATGCAGACAAACAACAGAAGAGCATGTTGGTCTCTTAGCTAATTGGTTTTTATCTAATTCCTCTCTGAAATCCACTGCAAAAGTTCACATTTTTTAACCGGAAATAACAAAAGGAGGAGCTTCATAAACACAACAAAGATCACAGACATTTCCTTCAGAATGAATGTTCCGGTCGATTTTCATATGTACACAGAGCTCTGTGGTAATGCTTGTTGTGTCAGTGGGGGTCCGCTAGGGCCTGCAAGATGTAAATTTCATCGTCTGCCCAAGTTTCCAAATGATACAAGCAGACTGCTCTGTGCATGTTTGTGTACAACCATAAATTTGTGTCCTTGCAGACTGTATACAATTTACAAGGGCGCTTGTAGTACAAAGACAGTAGTGCACATCCTTTGCAGAATTTGTAGACATCAATATACTGCACATATATGTAACAGTACTGTCTAAGTAGTATAGTAACAATAACTACATATGGATATCTGCAAAAGAGTAGAATCAAGTCTTTGTTGATGCTTTTATGAAACTTGAGAGCAGTTTCACATAGATGCAAGCTAACAGAAAAGAATAAGCCACAAAAACGTAGGCATCTCACAATTTTACAGCCTTTATTGTGACATGAATCAGTTTTTGCCATGAATCAATATAAATACTACTAATTTTGTTAAGAAACTGCGTCGTTTTTGACCTTGGCACAGCAGTTGATAAAACAGTCTCACATCAATGCCCATTAAGAAACAGTTTGCCACTGTTAGTCATATCAGCTGATACTGGTCAGTCAAACCGCCTCCAGAAGAGCCATAATAACTTTCCTGTGCTTCTAAACACTTCAGAGGAGATACACTTTTTATGTGAACCTTGCATCTTCTCCTGCCTCCATCCTCGAATATAAAAATTAAGTTTAGAAGTTTAAAGTCTCCTTAGTGTTACTTCAAGTCAGTGTTGTGAAATATCAATTTGTAGCTGAGAATACTTGTTGAAGACCTTTTTTAAGGGCACAACATATACATTATGTTGTAGCCCCTGAGGGAACGGGCTCATGCATAAGATTAAAAAAAGACTGACCCACGACCGTTAGCATTTTTATTGAAAACCTTTTCCAGTGATGTTGCTGTAGATAAATTTTATTGAATGACATAATCTGACCCACATCTGTTGTTTTACATACTGCATTCTTTCTCCCTCTAACACCGACTTCTTGTCAACCCACATATGCGCACACATATTAACATCTTGCAGATTTTAGCCCTCGCTGAGATTTATTACAGGAAATTGATTCTTCTTGGACATTACTCTTCCAGAGAGAAGCAGCAACGATCTGAGGCGAGTATACACTGTCATTTGTCAGGTGTCTCTGCCAGCGCTCTTATGCTTTGACTTATCACATCTGGGGTTGGCTGGAGAGGAGATAGGCTCTTAAACAAATGGCTACTGTCACACAAAGGGAGGCAGCCTTTAATGAGCCTGTCTTCGCAATTGGCACGGTCCAAGTCAAGCCCTTTAGGAAATAAATAAATAATCTGCCTCCAAAAACCTGTTCTGTATCAAAGCTTTTGTACATTACTCTTTACTGCTGTTCCCATTGTGTGAATGTGCTGTAATGGATTTATCCCCGAAGCACGAAGGACTTGGGTGCATTTGACTCTTCGGCAGGAAAGGTGTTTCTAGAACCAGTTGATAGAGACTTTCTGGTTCTATGTACAGCATGTTTTCTGAGTTGTTCCATTTAATCTTAACTGGCTGCTGATAAATAAAAGAGGAATTTCATGTCGTGTCAGTAACACACCTCAAACTGATCAGAGCAAACTCCCCCTCGCCATAAACTGCAGCATTTCAGTCCTGCTTAAACGTGAATTCTGACCTGTGGAATAGAGCACGAGTTCAGGTATAGTGTTAAATCGTGTTAAATCAAGTTTCACGTTCATTTTTACTTTTCATCTTTCCACCTTTTTTAGACACATGACGCCAAAAAAATAAATAAAACATCAACTGCCACTATCCCTCCCTCACCCCTGTCATCACCGCCATCCTGGTCCTCTCTGGTCACCTCCTGCCTAGACTATTGCAACTCTCTTCTTTCTGGTCTCCCCCTCAAGTCCCTCCATAAACTCCAACTAGCCCAGAATGCAGCAGCCTGGACCATCACCAGGACACCTTCTCTCCACCACATCATCCCGGTTCTTCACCAACTTCACTGGCTTCCAATCACACACCGCATCATCTACAAAACCGTGCTCCTAACCTTCAAGGCCCTCCATACCTCACTGATCTCCTACACACAAACGCACCCAGCTGGACTCTCAGATCATCTTCCTCCCTCAACCTCACCATCCCTCCTGCCCGTATGACCACCATCAGCTCCAGAGCCTTCAGCCGCTCTGCCCCCCCTGCCTCTGGAACTCCCTCCCACCTGACGTCAGAAACATCGACACGCTGGACATTTTTAAATCCCATCTCAAAACCCACCTGTTCAAACAAGTCTACTCACTTTGACTTCCATTCCTTATTTACTCCTTTATTTGAATGTGTTTTAACTCTGCTTACTTTGTATGGTGTCCTTGGGTGCTCTGAAAGGCGCCTATAAATATAATGTATAATTATTATTATTTAAAAAATCAATTGTTGTGTAACAGGGAATTGAGATTGAAACTGATTTGTTTAGCCGAGTTTAGCACAAAAGTTGGCACAGGAAACTAGCCTTTGACAATTCCAGGACAAAGTTCCAAGATTACTGAGTACAATTTTCAAAAAGTTAGTAAATATAACCCTTTGTGTCTTTGAGAGACAGCAATAAAACTCAGTGAATCGTTCTTTATCGTTATTCGGCCACCCAGCAAAGCACCCAAAGGTCAGCTTACAGTGACTTTATGTAATGCTCAGACCAGGTACAGGTGTAATTTTATTTTGACTAAGTACATATGAACATGATTGAATAAAATAATGTAAAAAAGAAATGGACGAATGAACCCTTTAAAGCTGAACATCAGTGAAAATACCTATAAGCTATTTAATGTGTCTTTAGATGATAACTGGTCTGAGCATCACCACACGTGTCGGTAAATCTATTTCTCTTCATGCTTTAATCTCATACTATTACTGTTTTTATGGTGTACATGGGTCCATCCATTGTTCACCTGGAACAAAGGATTTTGCAGCACTGCTAAGTAATACAGTTGTCTTATCTTGAAGCCCCTTAGATTAAGATAAATGGGTCAATTTGAAAAGTAATTAGCTAACCTAAAGCCACAGTGTGTTTCCTGAATAGGTGCTCTTTATCACGACGTGTGCTAAAACCTGTGACCAGTTTCTTTTTCCTTTGTTCTGTGGAAAGTGAATCTTTTTAGGGAGAATAGATATGATTGATTTGCAATACTGCTTCCTCTCCCGTTCCTGACTTTGCCAAAATCTCTATGGAGCATAATGGCTGGACACAACAATGAGGGCAGGTAATCATAAGAAATGCAAGATACAGAGCCGTAAGAGACTCGATTACTTTATCACACAAAGCTGAGGGAAACAATTATAGACACTAAGTCAGTGAGTCAAACAAAACCCTATATGAAAGTTTTATGGAATCACGCTGACAGAATATGTTCCACAGAGAGTGTATTGTCTCTCTGAGGGCTCCAGACAGATTTATTGCAAAGGCGTATCAAAGCAGGCATCCCCTCAGAGATAAATACCTCCATCTAGAGCGAGATAAGGACTCAGGCAGACGATCCCCGCCGCGCATTTCAGGTGGTGATTTTTTTTCTTTCCATCTCAGAATAGACTTTGAATATTCCCGGCACTTATCCAGGCAAAAACCTCTTCTTTTTTTTGTTTTTCTGTCTTTTTTTAATCATGCAAATTGATATGGAATTTGGCTCAGAATTAGAATAAACCTCATTCACGCTCAGGAGTTTGAATTGCTGACGCAGGTGGTGAAGTACAGATAAATGCGTAAATGAACAACAGTGACATCAAATAAAAAAAGACATTTTTAAAGGAAAAGTCATTATCACACTTAAATAAATCACATCCGTACTAGTGACTCTATGAGGCTGTACTTCAGAACAGCTGAGCTTAAATGCTAACATCTGCTCATAATAAAGCTCATAACATTCTGACTTTTAACAGGTAAGGTTCATAAAGTTGCAATTTATTTTCATTAAATAATAGTGTTAGCTCTAAATTGTCACATGCTGATATTTACTATGGTTAATGGTTAAATAGTAATTGGCATTAAACATAAAGCACAACAGAGTCAGGCTTAAAATGTCATTAGTTTTAATGACATACACGAAAAGACTGACCTAATTTTGGCACAAGAAGAATTGCACAGGGATTGATAAAGTTACGATAAAACAGCAGTGGAGAAAGTATTCACATCCTTTACTTGAGTAAAGCAACAACACCACACTGTAAAAAATACACTGCTACAAGTCAAAGTGCTGCATTTACTTGGGTAATTTTATGTACAATCACCACAAATGCACTTAATGTGTTAAAAGTGGTACTTTTTGCCAAAGAAAAGGCCCCTGTGAGTGTTATACTATTACCTATAATATCATTAGATTGTTATTACTCAAGCATTCATGTAAAAACAGGATTTTTACTGTTGAAGTGGAGCTTATTTTGAGCTATTTTCTATTCAACTGCCACTAATAATTTGTGGCAGCTGGACATTTTCGTTATGAATAAATCTACAATAATCTATATTCTCTATCGTTTGAGCACTAGTAGTTAGCACTTGTAATACCATTGCAAGTTTATCAGGATAGCTGCCGTTTTTCTGCCAATTGATTAATTATTTGCCTAATCATTTAAGCTCAACTTGTAGACTGTTGTGTAGTTCAATTTATACCTAAACATCTTATTTCTTCATATGTTTTGTATGCAAAATTATTACACAATTATTAAACTATTAGTGTAAGCTGCCAGATAAAAATTTCCCCTGAGATGTAGTGGTATAAAGTAGAAACTGGCATGAAATGAAAAAATTAAACCAAAATATAAATGCCTCAAATTTGAACTTAAGTACAAGACTTTAGTAAATATATTTCATTTCTCTTCAAAACTGTGACAAAAGTCTAAACATGTCGGTCTTTAAAGTGTTAATTTCGATTAATTAATTACAGAAAAAATAACACATTAAAAAAAATAACACATTTAATTGCATCTTTCTTGGTTCCCTAATTTCTGACACACTGGTAACACTGATGCACACTCCAGCCTGGTAGGTGGCGATAATGAACCTAAAGTCTGTTTGCCAGCCACAAAGAAGATGCAAAGGATGCACTGAGTATAATATCATTAGATTGTTATTACTCAAAACAATCTAAAAAAATCTCCCTGATGGCAGCTTGGATAAAAGTGTGGTTGTGTGCAAATTGTGCAACCAAGAGTTTTCTTATCACCTCAATGTAAAACATGTTGCTGCAGCAGCAGAGTTAAAGCTAAGTGTCCACACGGCCGTTTTTTCTTGCATGGAAACACGGTGCGAAAAAAACGGCTCTGTTTTCTCTTTTATTCTGAAAATTGTACAGCTAAAAGTATTTCTGAAAGCATTTGAGACGAGAAATAAGCTACTCAATCTGTTCTCGATTAAGTTCAAGTTCAAGTGCATCGGACCTCTGCTTGCTGCACCGCATTTGCATAAAGTAATAAAGTAGAAGTCAAGTCTACTTTATGCAAATGAGCTCCGGAGAGACGCACCACAACGCAGCTTGAAACACGCTGTGATGCAACCAGCATGCAATGTGGTGCGTTTCACACAGACAATGAATGGGATGCTATAATTGCACTTTGAGTTTGCAGTAATCTGTTAATGTAGTTGACAGATGAAAAATGTGCATATAAATATGAATGAAACAAACATTTTTGTGTGTTTAAGTTTATGTGTCTATTCATCGATTCAGTCATCAACCAAAAGTTATTTGTATTGAAAAACTTGCTTATTGTGTCAAATATTGCTATCTGACAAAAATGCGATTCATCGCGATTAATTAATTACAAAGCCTGTAATTAATTAGATTTTTTTTTAATCTTGTTCCACCACTAATTTTAATACAGCCAAAATTCCTATAAAGCTGCTTTCCTTCATGTGTTCATCTGTTGACTGATAGACTGGCGACCTGTCCAATCTGTCCTCTGCTTTTTCCCCAAGTCAGTTGGGATAGACTCCAGCCTCCATGCTACTCTACAGAGGATTAAGTGGTGTATAGATGATGGATGGGCTGCACAGTGGCGTAGTGGTTAGCACTTTCGCCTTGCAGCGAGAAGATCCCTGGTTCGCGTCCCGGCTTTCCCGGGATCTTTCTGCATGGAGTTTGCATGTTCTCCCTGTGCATGCGTGGGTTTTCTCCGGGTACTCCGGCTTCCTCCCACAGTCCAAAAATATGCTGAGGTTAATTGATCATTCTAAATTGCCCGTAGGTGTGAATGTGAGAGTGATTGTTTGTCTTTGTATGTAGCCCTGCGACAGACTGGCGACCTGTCTAGGGTGTCCCCTGCCTTCGCCCGAGTCAGCTGGGATAGGCTCCAGCCCCCCCGCGACCCTAATGAGGATTAGGCGGTGTATAGATAATGGATGGATGGATGGATGGATAGATGATGGATGGATGGATGTTTTTCTGTTGCTGTTGCCAGACAATGAAGCAAGCATGAAATAATGACCATTATGTAGTCCAGTAACACTACATGTTTACCTGCCATCACAGCCATTTCCAAGCTGCATCACTGCTCTGCTAAAATACTACTTTCTATACCCACAACAGTGTCTAACAAACTCACAGCACAATACTGTAAGGTAAAAACTGCAGCTCTGCTATGAATTCAGCAGCATTTCAACTTCAAATGATCAGTCAGAAAAGAAGTTAAAAGTGAGAGAAAATCCTGGTCTCATAAACTCACACTGTGGTCAACTGTTCCGCAGATGAAGAGAGAGTTTTCTTCCTGAAGGGGGCATGGGCAGCAGCAAATCAGGTGCATTTTAAGACCAAAATTCAAGACTAAAACCAGAGGTTATACAGTTGTGGTGAAACAAAAACATTTCTGTAGTATTTTCAGGTGAAAAACTGAACGACAAAGATGTTAGACTTTCATTAATATGTCAAAAAAACACAATATGGGGCCTTTAAAATGGAATGGATTTTATGTAGTAATATTAATGTAGAGCTGACCGTTGCTGCTTCGAGGACCAGATGGTATGGTAATATGCATGAAAGTGTAGCAGTGTAACAGTATAATGGGTGCATTCAGGTTTAGCTTAGAATCATTTTGTAGTTTGAGCACTAATAACAGCTTATAGTTCAGGCAGAATTGGATACATTGTGAAGGATACAGTGGAAAGATTTTACAGTAAATAGACACGACAATGGTCAAAATGCAGAGGTGTGTTGTTTGTGAAGGCTGATAGATGGCAGAGTTTTGTTCTGTATTCTCTGACTATGATGTGACGACAGTTTCTTTAAAGAATAAAGCATTGTAGAAAGATTGTAATTCATCCAGTGTTTGCTTGTTGTTGTGTTGGACTGTTTCCTGTTTAATTCTGTCCAGCGTCGGTCCACATTTGAATTGTGGATGCAGTTATGACTCAGCTCTGCATAAACAGGAGGAAAAGCAGCTTCAAGCACTCACTGTGTGAATACAGCAGAGAGTTGTGTTATGCTGCTGTATGGAAATAAGGCAGTGTTTTGTTTCACACCATTAACCTCTCCCAGTTGGAAGAAGTGTCTTAACAAGAAATTTACATTTTAAAGTGCTTTATGAGGAGTAAACTGAGAAACGCCAGTCTGCAAAGAGTGTCAGCAGAATAATAAAACCTCTGTTTCATTAAGGTTTCTTGGGGAGGTCACAAGCACAGAGGAGAGCTTACAGTGCCATTGTAAGCTACAACCTATCAGTATTTTACTGATTTCCATCATCATTATTGGCTTTTGGGGATTAGTGGCGGCAATCAAATTTCCCATGCTACAATGACAATAATAATGTGACTTTTCTGGCTATTTTTAATAACATGAGATGAAAATAAACTGAATTACAAATTTACAAAATAACCCTTGAAGTGGGCAATTATCTTTTTGTACAACTGATTGAAATGACCTGCATCTGCACTCTAAAACGCAGAAATCACAGAAGGGCTTTTGAGTGTATCTGCTAATATTTGCAATCTCCAGTGAGGATGATGGCATGTTTTGACATTTTAGCCAATTTACAATAAGTGCAGTTAATATTATTATTAGGGCTGTCAAAATTAGCAATGTTAATGTGGATTAATCCATTATCATGATTAATCTGATTAAAAATTTGAACGCCATTATCTCTGAAAGGTCTCTGGCAATGCATTTCAGGCAGTTTGTCCAAGTAGACTTATCGTCATGCAAGCCGTCGTGCATGCGCAAATGTGGAGTTGATCTGGTAGTGGCAGAACCAAGCAACTCGAAATGGAAGACGCTAAACAGTAGCGCCTGACTGATTTATCAGCCGGCTGATTAAAGCGGCCGATTATAGCTCTTTGCAAAATAATCGTCATAGGCCGGAATTTTGATGATTAAACACCGATATATTCTTAATTTCTCATAAAACAGTAAATTCTGTTAAATGTCGGAGTCGTGCAAAATAATGTCCTTGTGCCGTTTGTCCAGTTCATGGAACTCTGACTCCATTCAATCCTCAGTCCTCACCGCTGCCTTCTCAGTAGCGTACAGGAGTAAGCTACAGCCAGGCAACATTACAAGAGTGGGCCGAGCCGGCAGGTGAGTTTGGAAATGACTCAACATATCTCCCATTTCAGTTTAACTCTCTCTGGCATGTGTCGTGATGAGTCGGTCATGCTTTTCTTTTCTGTTTTTTCATTTCTGCCTGTAATTCATATCTTCGTTGTTGTAACCATTAAGGGACCAAAAAAGAAGTTATTTTATTCATTATATATTTTTTAAATTAATCGGCTGATTAATTGGAATTTTTTTTCTGCCAAATACCGGCATCAGCCTCAAAAAATCCATATCGGTCGGGTCCTACTAAACAGCATGTTGGACCTCTCGGTGAGAAATTTGAATACAAAAACCTCAAATTGAACAGTCGACCGACATATAGCAATATGTACACTCTGCAGGAAGGAGTTTTCTTTTCACTGAAGCACGTCCAGCTTCAAGTACCACATTAACGCAATGCATGCGTTAGTCTGGGATTCTAACATGAATCTTTAAAGGTGTTTAATAAACACCATAAGTGCAGATATATTCTTTCTTGAGTCTGTTTGCACATGCAAAATGGAACATGAATAATATAGATTCAAAATGAATAATATTTAATGGTAATTAATTAAAATTAATCCACCGCAACCTGGGGATTAATCTGATTAAAAATTTTAACTGTTTGACAGTACTAATTATTACCTATAAGATAACTATTATTCTTATTAGGAATAAGGATAAATATTATTTAATCCTAAATAATTGGCATAAATGCATGCTAGCTGGATGTGATGTTTCACATGCACTGACCTGTTGTTTCTAAGATGATAATTGGAATTGTTCTCTAATTGTCCTTTAATTTGTGTCACCAATCAGGAATAAACACTCCAGTTCCCTTGTTCTGTTCTCGTCACTGATGTGTGGTTTTGTTTTATGTTACAGAACAATATAAAACTGTGCGGCTGTAGGGTTGATTAGCAATTATATTGAAAAGCATTATGTTCCCAGCAGATGAAAGCTCTGCCTGTCTGTCTTCATTCGCTGCTCAGCTTCAAAGTGACAGGAAAACAAGTCATTTTCTGTCAATTTGCTTTGCACTTTGTGTCACATATGCTCTAAATTTCAAATGACAGGAGCCGTATAGATTCAGGCATCTATCTGCTTGGTGTTTCCTCTTGAGTGCCTCTAGAGTCCTGCCTGCATCCCGCTCTGTTTGCTGGAGCAGAGCTGCACATAATGGTCGACTCTGTGTTGCCGGCTGCAGGACGGCCTCTTAAAAGTCAAGCACGCATCAGAGGGCACTTGAGATAGATTAAAAAAAGCTGCCTTGTTGTTTATGCAGGCACAGAAAATAGTGTTGATGAAAAACACTACTGATGTTTAAGTTCATACGTTCACACCCACAGAAGGATAATTCTGTCGCACATTGAAGTCTATTTGATGCTTCGCTGGATGTAATGGGAAAAAGCCAGGTCTTCCAGTCTCTGAGGATAGCAGTGCAACATTCAGCGTATTTACACTTCATCACTGTTCATGCTTCCTGAGGATTGATAACTTAATCACACTGAGGCAATTCTGTCTCTACTGCTCTGTTGTATTCACTTTAATTCACTTTTAGTTACAGATTGTTGCTGTAATTTATAAGTAAATCAAATCATGTCAAATGCACTTCAAGGCCCACTTGCTCTACTCAATTGTTGCCTTTTGTGGTAAGATTTTATGTAGACAGAATACATACAAAATAAGGCTTATATCATTCAATGCACTCTGCAAAATTCTCTATTTTGATAAAAATCAAATACTACTGGTACTTTCAGTTTCACTGCAGGGTCGTGTTGTTTTTAATAAATGGTACAAAAATTAAAACTGTTTCCCCTTCAGTCTGTACTGTTGATGCAGATATTGAATCTTAATTATTTTATAAATTAAACTCAAACTTACATAGCCATTACCAGCTCCGATGAAGAGGTTGAGCTCATTATCATGGTTAAGCACTGCAACACTACTCTCCAAGGCACTGCTCCATGGTATTAATTAGGTCACAGCTAAGCTGACAAGCTCCACTGAAAGTGAGTTGGTTTATTCTCTCACTATAATGATGTGAGGGCTGATGAGTGACAGTTCAGACTTTGACTTTGTGGATAATCCGCTGTTCTCTGATTGGCTGGAGTTGAATATGGAAAGGACTTATTAGCAGGTAATTAATTCAAATCCGTTCTACTTGTGGGTTAATTCCTGGAGTTCAGTTATTGACACTCGATCAGACTTGACCAAGATCACCTGTCACCGGGTCGCCATAGACAGCTTCCAGTTGCCATGGTGACGGCCTTAGATTTGTTAATGTCACTGTGCGTGGGAGCAGTGAGACTATAGGTTTTCATGTTTGTTTTAACATGCCACAGGTAAAATGTATTTATGTTCAAGGATAAAAATGCACTGAATGATTTTAAACTACTGTCTTCTGAAACATTTTGAATATCACATTTCTTTAGACTCCCGTGACAAAAAATGTGCCACTTCTAGCAGGACAAACGGGTTATGGATGTGTCGAAGTATGCACCCAAAGCCCATGAAGTATTCATGTAAGCCGTTTCCCTCTGTTAAATGTCTCACCAGAGACACAGTATCAGCGTCATTGCTTTCTCTGGACCCAATCAATAGAGTGAAATTAATACCACTTAAAGTATCTTTAGGGCAATCTTTCTTTTTCAGAGGCAATGAGATTACATGTATCTCTATTGACTTGGTGTTATACAGTATGTAAGCGATCTACTTTAATAGGATTACGGCATGTTGTATGACTACCAGGACTCTAAATGTGTGAGCAGCAGTGTGTTTTTGAGCGTCTGAACCTTTGAATCATGAGTTAGTGCTGCCGATTCATGATTACCTGAGCCTCGAGAGGTGCACAGCAGCACCAAACAGCCAATCGAATCACACGCCACTAATTAACTTTCAAGACTATGCGGAGTCATTACAAATTACAAATGCAGTTTCCCCTCATCATATCTCGTCTGCCGTGTTTCAGCAATCATTCTCTGGAAGATTGAAAACTAAATTGAGTTTGTGTGTAATGCACCTCGGCTGTCGGTGAAATGCTAATTTTGCTGTCAGGAGTAAAACAACCTGTGCATGAAGCTTTGCAGCAGCACTGATAGAAACATCCTTTTCATGACAAATATGGACAGCTCTCTGTTGTGTGATACATCTACATTGTGTAAATCTGCATGATTTATGTCAAAAATTGTTATTTTTATATAATTCTACAGACAATGTGTGTCCTACAGTTGGGCACATTATCCATCAAGCCATATATGTACATGAAAGGTGTACATAGTTTTTATTCTATCTTTATTTATTCTTATTGTACTTCTGTGTTCTTGTCTTGCACCTTATCATGCCTCCTTTTTATCTAGCTGCTGCAGTATGTGAATTCTCCTAGTGAGGGATCAATAGTTAATCTTTATCTCTATCTTTATGCCAGCGTTCAGTGCCAATGTGTGCTCTTAATCTATCAAGGTGGACTGGGTAGATGAATAGACTCTTTTATCCAGGAGCCCAGTTTTATTTGTCCTCTTACAGACCTGATTAATATTTGCCTTTTTATAACATAAAAACATGATCCTTGCCTGACTTTGACCTGTTTTAGTGCAAGAAACAATGCATATAAATAAAACTTTGCCTCCCCTAAACTTCCATTGTAACCCAAATTAGTTTATTAAAAGTGGTATAACTTTTGGGCCACTTGGAGGCAATGCAAACAAGTGAACACAGCACTGACATATTATTCATAGGTGATGTGGTGAGCACATGTCTACACATCTAGCAGATGCACAGCAACATTAGCATGCAGTTGGAGTATTGTTTGTCCCCTCCTGATGAATGTAAGTCCAGTATTTACTCCTCTAGTAGCTCTGTTTTTGGTCTTTCCCAGCTCCTGAGGGAGACACCTGGCTCATTTGTTGAGAAATATTTCACCAGCTAAACTGTACCTGCCAGAGGAGTTTTCAGAGCGTTTTAGTTGAAAACAGCTGCCTATTGAGAGCAGAAATGATCCTGTGAGAGCTGTGACAGAGAAACAAGACAGTAGAGCTGCACTAATAAACAATGAACTAAAGACGGAATGAAGCTCAGGAAAAAATTAGAGAATTCTTTGTGGGTTTGTCACAAAAAGCAATTCCTTTGGCAGATATGTTTTCATTTGAGCCATTTGTTTTTATAAAATTACTGATTAGATATTGTACTACCAGCTGCACAAATATTATGGAGTGGTAGAAATTCAAAAAACATGTGCATGGATGTAATAATATAATATTGTACATATATGCATGCTATGCAATTGTCTAACATTGACAATTCAATTCAGCTCAATTTGTTTATATAGTGCCAGTTAGAATTCAGATTGTCTCATTACGCTTTACAGAACCCATACGCCTGAACCCCCAGAGCAAGTCCTAAGGCGACAGTGGCGAGAAAAAAACTTGCTATGACCTGTTCACTGTGCTGTAGTACTGAAGGAACCAAGACACTTTACCGGAAGTCGGTTATCAGACAAAAGCTTTTCTCTGTTTTATGCTACTTTCTGCTTCCACTCCATGTTTCAACTCAATTTCAGCTCTGTCAGGGTTACCCTGTTTGAGTTTATAGCATTTGAAAATGTGCAAAAATTGGTCCAAAATCATCCAAAACATGATACACAATTCAAAATAGCTGACTTCCTGTTGTGTTTTGGGTATGGTTATCAATGACATTTGTGTGCATCTTGATGAGTTACATATGTGTATCAAATGTCATAACTCCAGGTGACATGTACTGGCTGTAGTTCCTCTTTGAAATTTTCCAAGTGGCGCTATGGAGCCATTTTGAGCTACACCTCTGCATATCCCCCACAATATGAAATATTTCGCTGGTCTTGACATGTGTGCAAACTTTCATGTGTTTTTGAGTATTTTTAGGCCTTCAAATTTGAGATCGTTTTGCAGGGCTAAAAATTAAAAACAAGAATAGTGAAAAAACCCATGGGTTGTGGTCGGACTCTAATAATTAGTTCCTTACATTTCAATAGGGTCTTCGCAACATTCGATACTAGGACCCAAACTATTAACTCAGAGAGTGACAGCCTCCGAATTTTACATATTATTCCATCTCATACAGTGTGTACAATTAAAAGTTCTAGAAAAAAATGCTAAGTGTAAACTGACTTGGGAATGCTATGTGAAACTACTGACAGTGCAGCCAGTAAATGCTGGTTTTGTGTCCTGCAGGACAGTGCGACAGAGCATCCTGACCGCCGGTCAAGTAGCTCCGTCTGATGACTTAATTAAGGTCACAGGCTGAGAGCACAGTTTGCCCATCCTCTGCCTAATTAGCATTTCTCTTTGTTCAATATGCTGATGTGAAGCAATGATTTACAGTTAATCAGCTTCACACCGTTACACCTCTAATTATTTCAAACGGCATTTAAAAAGGCTTTTATGCAGTTTTATTTAACTGGATGTCGTGTTTATGTTGCCAGAGAGGTTTAGACAGCGACTTATTTTTCCTAAAACATCACTTAGAACACAAAGACTCTCCAACCAACAGCTTGCACCCTCCATCACCGCTGTGTTGAGCTCATTTGCCCGGCACCGAGGGAAAGGTGATAGCTGACAGTGTGAAGTAATCTGCTCTATTGATCATGCTGTCGCACAGTAACTGCAAAAGCAAACACAGCGAACATTAACCCTTTACTCAGAGGCACAGCTGACAGAACAACAAAGCATAAGGGACATCGGATGAAGGCACCAAAACATTAAAGTGGTTGGAAATACTTAACACACGCTTTCATAACGTGACACTCTCCCCTCTCACTGTGTGAATTAGAGGTTGCTGTGCTTTCACCTGTAAGGAGAGGAGTGTGCTGCAGGGATCATTTACTGACAGTGGCGTCTACGGTTTTGGAGATCAGAGGGTGAATCCCGAGGGGGTGCTGATGCAGACTTGCGCTTTGGTTTGAGGATCTGTATTACGTTGCTCCGTCCAGCCCCCTCTTCCATCAAGTTCAGGGAAACAGAGCCCGTTGTTACCCATAAGCCCATGTGTCATTGAATATTTATCACGTATCTGATTTGACGGGGAGAGATTCTGGAGATGTGGCAGCCCCCCCCGAGGCCTGCAACTCAACACCCTGTAATAGAAGCCCTAAAATGCGGCTGTCATTTTCTGCCTCTGGGACATGGTTAATTAATTACATGTTGGCCTTAACTCTCTGAGCAAAGCTCCCCGCATTATTTCACAAGTTGATCCCAACTGTGTACTGTGTATGTGTTCATCTGAGGAACTAAGAAATGCAGCTCCAGAGAAGACGCAGAGCAGCTTGTACATTTACTGTGACTGCCAGCCAAGTACGGTATACAGGTGAATTTCTAGCATTATTAATGTAAAGGAGTCAGATTGTGGAGAATTTACAATGCAAACATTAAAACCTGAAAGAAAAAAGAAGAGGAAAACCAGCTGCAGCATTCTATAAGGTTTGTTTAATAGTTTTACGCAACAGATTACAAAATTATGTATATATAAGGTGTCCTGCAATTTTGCAATTCTTGTCCTTCATTGGATTTTAAATTGATTAAAATAACAAAGCAAACAGATTATTGAAATCTAGCATGAAGAGGTGCCACCATTGCACCAAATCTTTTCCATTCTTTATGATTTTCTACTGGTAGAGTCGGGCAAACTGTGTGGATCATGTTGCGATGTGGAACTACATGCATTCAGTTGATGATGCAGAAAACGCATTAATATATAATTGTACTTGGTTTACTGCCTGTTTAACACTGCTGGTACTGTGGCTAATAGAACATGGATCAGTAAATGGACTATTCTGTCAGTATTAATCACAGAAAATATTCAATCAGTAACGCTGATTTGGCCAAAAATTAAAGTGATTCTCAAAAATCTTTCATTAGCGAACACTGTCAGGCCTGAATGCATTTTTTGAATTTCAGGTTTAAATGAAGTCTAGTGCATTGAAAGTGCACTGAGTGGTGTAATCAGTTATATAATTAACTATTTTATACCAGCAATCCTTTCTTGCATCATCTGCAGTAGCTGTGCTTTTTACTCTAATACATTTTTATACCCTTCTTTGCCCTCCTTTAGAGCAACCTGTTCTTCTTGACTGGTCCATTTTACTGCAAAAGAAGAGTCAAATGATGCAACAAATGCTCCCTTTTGCAACCTATTATCTCTGACAGGAGTTTAGCATTTGTTGAGCCAAATTACACAAAGAAAGCCTGACTATGTCAAACCTGATTCGTGGTACAGTCCTCAGGGAGCTACAGCAGGCAAACATTCTCACACTGGTTCTCCTAACATGCAGATGCTCATCAGGCAATATTTGCTTTACAGATTTAGGATTTATTCAGAGTCACCATTTACAGTCCTTACCATTTAAGTTTAGAGTGTCCGCATGCTAACAGTTGCTGATTTATGACAATAAACACCAAGTACAGTGGATGCTAATGTCACTGGCCTCTGATACATTTCAGTTTTTGTATTTGGTTGAGGACAAATACAAGATAAATAGAAATTTCAACTTGATAGTGGCGAGAAATTTCACTTAAAAACTGAAAATGTCAATGTTAGAGAGGTGCTAATTGGTGTACCACTAAGGTTTGTCTTCTGTGGATCATGGAAATTTCAGTTCAATCCATTCAGTGCTTGTTTTAGATATTTCATGCTGTAATGTGGCTAAAAACAAAGCAGAGCTAGTCAGGGACACTGTGTATTTATACATGTGTATATGTTAAGTATAAGTTTGACAGTGTGTGTTAATGTAAGTAAATATATGTATATACAGTATGTAGAGTTATATATGTGACAAAAGGATTCATTCATACTCATTTAATGTGTTCTCTTTTAGAACAAAAGCAAAGCATGTGTCCAATGTGTGTTAATTCTACTTAAAATTACAACCACAACTGCAATTTAAAAATCCCTAAAATGTTGATCTGGTCCACTTTGTCTTATTTTCAGCTTTCCACAACACCAGCCATTACCAGAAACTCACAGACTAACTCAGAGTGTGCATCGGTGACATGGTGACGTCATGCTATATGTGTAGCGCTGCTATAGCACTCTATGTGTCTGATGTACTTTCACTCCTCATTGCTCTGTACGTTTCGGTTAGGGCCGCTCCGGTGTGGAGGAGATCGATTTTCTGCAACAGGAACATTAGTGATTCTCGAGCCAAGGGTATTAAACTCAAATCATTGTGTTCTATTGTTTGGCATGTCATATTGATTATCTCCTGGGTTTCACTGGCAAGAGTGAAATATTGTAGCCTCAACAGTCTTGCACACAAAGAATTGG
Organism: Amphiprion ocellaris; assembly: GCF_022539595.1. Taxonomy (NCBI): domain Eukaryota; kingdom Metazoa; phylum Chordata; class Actinopteri; family Pomacentridae; genus Amphiprion; species Amphiprion ocellaris. The sequence continues at coordinate 10,643,758 of NC_072768.1, forward strand.
ATTCATTTGAAAACAAATAACTTGTGCAAAGTGATACAAAATATCTGTCCAGATTTAATCCTTTGTTTGGTGCTGGGTGGTGTGAATAAACAGGAGACGGAGCGGCCAGGACATGAAACAGCAGGTGTTCACAGGTTTAAAGGTGTAGCATTAAATGGAAAAATAGTCGGCCCGTGTGTTGGTGCCCTGCAGCTGCCCTGTGGCCAGATTTACAGTGGGAGAAACAAACTGACAGCAGCATCACTGCAACATGTTAATACAGAAACGTGCAGTCAGATGATGACAGCACAAAAGGGGGGAAAGAAACTGCTCAATTATTGATCCGCTGGCTCAAATCCCTCATTATTTCATAGTACCTGTAAGAGCTCAGTCCCAGAAGATGTAGTGTCGGCACAGTAAAGTGGCTTTGCGTTCACAGGGATGTATCATGCACGGTAACAATGATGAAGCTCCTGTTCAGCTGGAATCAATATTCTGTTCCATGAGTCTCGTTTGCTGTTCCATCTTTTGAATTAGACACAGCAGGTACTGAGAGAAAATGTCCTTTTCTGAGGTGCAATCAGTCTCACCGAGAACAAAGATTCTTCCAAATATCGTGCAATTGCATCATGTTGGAGAGTCTGATGAAAGTCACCTTTCTTGTAAATGAAAATTGGAGGGAAAAAAAACCACACACTTTGTAACTGTACAATTGTCACCTTCCTAAAAATGCTGTAATTCATCATGTTAGCCGTCTTAATTAGGCAGATTTTATTGTTGCAGGACCCATTACTGATTCATTGTTTTTAATGAATTTTAAATGTGAACCTGTTATTACAAAAGCTCTGGTGCCATTATGCTGCATACAAAGAAAAAACCTCATTATTCTTAACAGAAGTTACAACCAAAACCCGATTTCTAATTTACAGACTCGACTTGGTGCAGCTCCATTCATCTCATTTGCTTTGTTTTACTATCAGTGTGACGTTTACTGTATAAGCTCCATTGAACGTGTGACTGTTTCCGTGACTGATGCATTTGGAGTCAAAACGAAGCATGAATTCATTACGCCGAGTGCTTACGTTACAGCACCAACTACACATACATCTGACAGTCGACACTGTGTGTTCATGGGTAGATCCGAGCCGGGGGAATGTGGCGTGGAAAATATGGTTATTTGCCTTCAATTCAAAGGCACCACTAAGCCTTGTTTTGTTTATGCCCGTTGAACTCGGCATTGAGGAGTGAAACCTAACATTATCCGCTGTACCCTGGCTGAGTTATTCATCTGGGTCTCCTGTTGTGCCTCCTAAATAAAAAAGCCTGCAGCGCCTCGCCAACCTCCCACTCTTCAGGCACTGCAGGGTCTCTCACAAAGCTAATGGTCACACCGGGGCCTGTCAGCCCTCTCTAAAGCCCATCCTTTGTACACGCTCTGCTCCAGTCTCACCCCCGCTGCCGTGCACCTTGCTACAAATGTCAAAGAATATTGATTTGGCTCAGAGTGACAAAGTCTTCACTGAGATAGCTCCCTTTGTACTCCTGCAATAAAGAAGGCCTGACCTTCATGCACGCTTCAGCCAGAGACTATCACTGTTTTCCTGCAAAATTAGAGTTTCTCTTCATATCCATCTAAAGCGCCACAGTGGTACAAAATTTGCAAAAAAAACAAAAAAAAAAGTGCTGCCAGGTTGTGAGCGAACCTCACGAATGCTGCTGCTTCTGATGAACACGCCGTCTCTTTTTGAAACGAGCTTCTGAGGCAGCCAAATATTCCTGTGAGCCTGTTAGCATCTTAGCGTGGCTGATATAAACAGCAGGGAAAGACATCATCGAAATTTCAGACTGATAGCAGCTTCAGAAGAGCATCAGAGGAGCGCCGGAGACAAACAACACAGAGGAGGAACAAAGAAAACAAGAGGACAACAAGTGGGTGTTGGCATTTGAATAAGCACACTTTCACTTCCACAACATTCTCTATGTATTTCAGCCTCAAACTGATGGATTCAGAGGTGTGACATCATGAATGGAGGCCGCTATTTGAACACCTTCACAAGCTTCTTGTCAGGAATAGAAAAATGCAATATAATGTCTGATAAACTGTCCCATTATCCAGCAGCACGAAACAAAAGAATGACATTTATCAGAAATGTAATGACTGCAAATTGTTGCAGTGAATCAAATTTGCATGATGCCCAGTTCCTTGTGTCTTGCATGGCTGGTATCTAATTGTTTCTGCAGAAAGCTCATTAGGAGTCAGTTGACTGGAAATTCTCACAGGAGAATCGCTGCAGTCATCTGATAACCTCCACGTTCCCTTTCAGAGGAGTTTATTCAAAATCCTCTTAGAGAGACAGCGAGAACAAAAAGCCTCTGATTTCCCTGCGGTGTAATGATACTGGTACACCTGATTATATGTAGGAAGTCACATACAAAATACACTCATTTTCAGTGCTACCTGATGACAATGTTGAATGCTCTGTGACATCTATCCCACTTTCCTCTAAGCAGCCTGAGAGTAACAAATAGAAAATGTGAACCGATCCTCAGAGAAGTCTTGTAGATACTTATAGGCATGTGTCACATATTAAGAGTCACTGCTAATCACGTCTTTGTGATTCTCTGATGAATGTCTGGATGCCTCATCAGGTTTTTCCTGCAGTCATCAGTCTGAGTTCAGAGGCAGTTTGCCCTCTGCCTGTACTTGTACATGTCCTGGTCCCTCTCCTCTTGCCCTGCTCGCTCAGGGGAGCACTTCTCTGTAACGCTAGATGCATCCGTTGCATCTTCATCCCTCATTATTTTACCCCTCAAAGACCTTTGCAGGAAACAGGAGCTGCTGCAATCTGAAAGAAAGGCTTAACTCTTTGTTGTGTCACACTGTGAGCCGTGTTGTCTAATACTCTGTCTAGATGGGCTCTGATAAACTCGCCTGATGCTCAACAAAGGGCTCAAATATTCTTAAATCAGATTTTGTTGTTGTGGACTAAAATATGAATGAAATACAAACCCAGTCCCTGCAAGGAGTGGGAGATTTAATTATTGTGACTGTTAAAGTGGCCACAATCAGCATTTATGTATTTAAAATGGATTATGTGTACCCGTATGTGAAAGTAATGAAACTACAGGGAGTGATCACAAACTTTGCACTTTTTCTGAGCTTAATAGTGCTTTTTGGTGTCTTTAAAGTGCATATTTTTGTTATTTTTTCTAATCTGCAACCTCTTTTGGTCTGCTTTCATCAGCTCTAAACCCCAGTGTAAATCCAGACAAGGTTAGCTGCTAGCGGGGCGAACGCGGTTCTCTGAAGAATTAGTAAAGTTCATAAACAGAGCTAACAATAGTTGTGGTCAAAAGATTTACATTCTTTGATGCAGTAGCTGCAGGTTGTGATCTAGTTTTGCTACACAAGGTTGTATTAATTTTCATACTTTTTTCCTAAACTTTCATTTTTCATGAGATGTTGTTTAATTATGTTTGGAGAACACACTGCTAATGCATGACATGGTTTTGAAAGCAGAACAGGTTGAAAGAAGCTGATTGAATCTCTAACACTGCATCACATTTGATAAAGTTATTATGTATTTTGATGTCAAATCTCCATCTGGAAAACACTTGAAGCTTCTATGTATCGGATCAATAAAGTTCAACGCTTCCCTTCAAAATGTCACTTCTGATAAGATGAAGTACAAAGTGGCAGTAACTGGAATTACTCAAGTAAAATATAAGTACCTAAAGTGGGACCTAAAGTACAGCATTTGAATAAATATACTAAGTTATCGTCCATCAATCTTTGGCTCCAAACAAACACAAACGTTGCTCTGTATTTGATGTTTGGGAAGATAAACTGCTTGCTAACAAGTTCACCACATTAACTTTGTCATCAGTGTGACATTTACAGCTTGTTTATGCAACCAAGAGGCCAAAAAGTCAGTTATTGTTGATTCAACAAATTGTCAAAGTGATATGGTCCGTGTTCGGTTAGGTTGATGCATTAAAATAACTACTTTTTGGTTAATTTAAGTACTTTGATAAGGTCAGGAGGCCTCTGTTTTCATTGTGGCAAAAATAAATACGGTTGAGGCTACAGAGCCAGGCTGAAAACAGCTAACGTTGTAATTCTTCTTGGCAGTTTGTCTAGGTTTGATGCTTCTGAAAAGATTTTGGAGCTAGCTTGGTGGTTAAAGAAGCAAAAATGTACACTACGAGATTGTCTGTAGCGCCCTCTGTGGCCTAACTGATGCTGTTCTTATTTTAAACACAAAATGTAACCACAGTCAAAGAGTTTAGAAAACTAATTCAAAACCCTCCTTAAGACCTAAAAAATCGATTGCAGATGCAGTAGAACTGGCCTTGCTTACATCTGATTAAATAAATGGGTCTGATTGCGCCACTAACAGCCAAAACTCGATTGCCGGCTGATGGTTTCTCTGCTTTACTGCCCGTTCTGTTCCACTTTTCAGAGACTGAGCCTGTCTGTCCCCAGAGGCTTTCACCCAGCTACATAATGATTGATTGCCATTTCTGTTTCATTTTGGAGTCAGGCTATAGAACAGGTAAATGAATTGTGGGTGGATGCAGCCATTCTATGAGTGGGGCGTTGAATGCTGGGTATAAATGATCAGAGTTTGACTGACATTTAATACCCCGACATTATTTTAAACTGACAGACAAGAATTATTGGTGTGTCGCCTCCAAAAAGCTCAGCTCAGTTCAATTCCGTCACAGATGACAACTAAATTCAACCGATAAACAGGAAAATAGAAATGAATGTCCAAATTCCTGTAAGATAAATACAAGTGCCAGTTGTTCATGTATCATTTTTCTGTTTCCTCTGCTTCTGTGTGTGACAGGCTATAATTGTTTAATTTTGAGGAGAATGAAAGCATTAAAAACAACAGGCTCAGAGGGAAAAGAAAATATATTAAAACACCGGATTTCCATTTATTTGCCGTGGCATGATCAATCTGCATGAGATATATGAAAAACTAAAGAGCGATTTGCTACTATAAACAGGTCATTCCAGGTGGAATTCTTAAAAAAATCCATCAAATGATTCCGCTGTGAAGTAAAATCAATGCCTCGTTAAATAAATGTTGCTGTTAATTCAAATTTGATGTTAGAATTAGTTAAAATCTAATCCGGCAGTGTTTTCTGCTGCCAGCGTTTTAAAGTGATGCTGATCCAGGATGAGCCTTTTAACTCCACTTGAGAGAAATATAGAAAATGTATTTTTTCTTCTTCTCACCGAACCTTCAATCATTCATGAAGTTTCCTTGAGGAATTAAGTCCAAACTGAACACGGTAGCGAGACAGTGATGATTATCACCCGGCCCGCTGTCGTTAAAACGAATGTACTTAACCTCAATCAGGTGGTAAAAATCTGCTGCAGTTTGTCTCTAGTGTGCAGAGAGAAACTTCGGCCAGGAAACAAAAACTGCAGTCATTATTAATTGTCAGAGTCGGTTGTGCGGATTGATCAGTGGGCTGCTGAAGTTGGATTGGGAGGAGGTTGGTAATGGAGTTGGCCATGTGACTTTTAGACTGACTCTCTGCAGCCTGACTCACATATTGATGTGTTCGTGTTGAACAGACTGCAGAGTCACTCAGACACTCACTGCATCTTAAAAGGATAATCAGGGTTTGGTCCAACTTTTAGAGCCTCTTGTTTTTGCTGCTGCTTGCTACCTCATCAAATTATACTGGAAGCTATGCTAACGTGAAAAGACTAAAACCAACAATAGTTTTTCAGGTTTTCCACAAACCCACATATGAGCTCTGCAGTTTTTAGCAAATGCTCCTCTAGCTGACGCCTACAGAGCATTTGTGGGGAACTATTTCAATCAAGATTTAGTGTTTTTGCAAGATTTTCTTAGTATTTGCAGCAGGATTGGCTTAAAAAATAAACTGACGGTGATACAGAAACATATCAGCCAGTGCAACAGTGTTTCTAGTTGTTCTTGGACAACAGTGGAGCTCTTATGGCACTGAGGAATACGCTACACAGACAATACTTATTAGAGGGATTCATTTATTGTTAGTTTTATTGTTTTTGTGCAGTTTGTTCTCAGTAAGAATAATATATGACCAGCTTTAGATGTTAATGTTATTTTTTCATGACACATAAGACTACTTGGACCACTGACTCCTCTCTAACGACCGTCTGCAGATCACGCTCCCTTTGTGGATCTGTTTATTCTCCAAAATTCAGTGGTGCAACACAGCTACTCTCCTGAATTTGGGACTCGGGTTCTCCGTTCTCTTAAAGGTCAGTGCTGTCAGAAAGGTTTTGCAGTTGGTGAGCAGCACAAATTAGCATGTTAAAGTTCCCCAGATCTCGGTGCAGAATCTCTGCGCTGGTCAAATCGATTTTATTCAAGTTTTATTCTGAAATTTCACTGAAAATTGGGCAGAAAAGCAGCTCATGGCAAATCACATGATCTCAAATCGGACATAAAGGCTTAGAACAAAAGGATCTTATGTCCAAAGCAAAATAATTACACTCATGATTTGATTTTGATCAAACCACAAGTATCGTCCGTTTTAACCACGTGTTTTTACATTAGTAGTCCAGATTATTTTGATCTCAGGGGAATAGAGAAGCAGTAGCTGCAGGAAACAAGTGGTTCTCTCTTTCTGACCAAGTGTCAGAAGGGTTTTGCAGTTGGTGAGCAGCACAAATTAGCATTTTAAAGTTCACCAAATCTCGGTGCAGAAGCTTTGCGCTGGTCAAATCGATTTTATCCAAGTTTTATTCTGAAATTTCACTGAAAACTGGGCAGAAAAGCAGCTCATGGCAAAGCACATGATCTCCAATCAGTATGAAAATGGACATAAAGGCTTAGAACAAAAGGATCCAATGTCCAAAGCAAAATACTGACGCTTATGATTTAATTTTGATCAAACCACAAGCATCGTCCATTTTAACCACACGTGTTTTTACATTAGTCAGAGCCCAGATTAGCTTGATCTCAGGGGAATAGAGAAGCAGTAGCTGCAGGAAACAGGTGGTTCTCTCTTTCTGACCAAGTGATAATACTTTTGTTGCACTGGACTGAGCTGAAGTTGGTGGTTTGGATCGCTCTGGTTGACTTCTGGGCTCAGTTCCGCTAGGAACATGGGTCAGCGTACCAGAGTGCTGTAATTACATTTGGCTCCCACTCCCACAACAGGATTAGGTTATTTGTGGCCAGGAGGCCTTTATAATTGCCCCTGATTACCAGTTGCCAGTTCAGTGTAGAGAAAGGTCAGTCGGTCTGCCATTCAGACACCTTTTTGGCCCATAATCCCTCAGTGTCTGTGTCGTCCCCTCCCCCTGTCTATACCTCTGAGCATTCAAAGCAACCTGGAACATTACAGTTGTGCGTTATTGTCTGAAACCTAATTGTTTCTCTTTTCCATCCAATGTTCAGGGGACAAACAAACAGAAAGCAAAGAAATACCGCAGCTGATGTCAAAGTATTACCTCCATATGTGGTCTCTGTTTCCCGTTTTCAGAGAATAGAACCACGGATCCCTCATTATCTTTGGGTGAAAATATGTGACCTTGTTTGCTACCACAAGAAAATAGACTTAGCATTGATGCGCTGTCTGAAAACAATTGCTTCTTACCTCTTTCTCTTTTTTTTTCCATTTTCGCCTCTCGTTAGGCTTCATAAAGCTTTGAAAAATTCCCTCAAGCCTCCTTAGTGTTTTTCCCCTAATGTCAGGATTTCTCTCCTTTATTTAATTCTGCTTGTACAGAGATAATTGGCTGTATTGTGTGCAGAGATGTAGGCATCTCCCTCCTGAGGTGAAAATCCTCCTATTCTTCTTACTTTATAAAAGTCCAACGCATCTTAAGACTTAAGCTTGTCAGCAGAGAAGGTTTTACTCCACAGAGGGTGAATTTTGCATGAAGAAAACTGAAAAATAATCTGATATATTCCACTGGCTTTGTTCAAGACATTTTGTATTTGTGAATGTGTAATATCTGCATGTTCAGCTGAATATCTCGGTAGCATTGTTGTGGGGTAAATGTACTAAACTGGCTAATTCCTGCAGCTGTCTGTGCATGGCTGGATGCATTTTCATATTCACACCCAGCAAAAAGACAGAGCTTAATATGGTCCTAAAGCTCAACATAAGTAATGTAGTGAATCCCAACCAGGGGGACTACTGCAGTCATCATGAATTCAGGATGAATACGCTAAAAAAAAAAAAAAAAAAAAAAAACTGTGATTTTCAATATAAAATATATGCATATCCACACATATGTGCTTAAGGGGGATATAAAAACACACACTAGACTACATATTGGTCTGGTGCTGATCTTTTATATATTGTTTGTAGCAGAAACAAGATCAGTCTATTGACAAAAACAAACAAAAAAAGCTGCTCTGATGTGCAGTTTAGACCCATTTCAGTCATTTATTAATGCAAAAACCTCCTGGTGCTTCTCAGTTTGGAATATATACAGTTTTTTTATGTTTTTGCACTGAATATGATTAGCTTCGTCCTATTTTCCGACATTTTATTGACCAAAAAATTAACTATTTAATCAAGAAGAATGTCAGGAGATTAAGTGATCATGACAGTAATTGCTACCTGCAGCTCCAGAATTGTTCGTATATTAGCTCACTGCAATAACCATCAACGTTGTAGCTATAAAAGTCTGAATAAACACAACATGCCTGAGGCGATTTTAGATCCTGTGTGGAAAATGAGAGTTTAGAAAACAGTTAGCGAGCAGCAGAAAAGTCGACATGGACAACTAAAAGTAATAAAATGCCCAGCTTCTGCCACAGCAAGTGGGAGAACGACAGATAAGAAGCTGAACCCAGTGACACCAAACCTAAGCAACAACAACGCCTCGCTATCTGTTTCTTGTGTGTGCCGCCATTGTGCTTCCTCTGCAGTGAAAAAGCACTGAACAACTCCTTGAAGGCCACCGCTTTCCTTGAGGGTAAGACTGCAAGATATTTGAGCTCATCTGATAAAATAGTCGATGTTGGACAGAGCAGGTCAGTCACTGTATTTATTTACTATATTTAGCTCTTTTACAGTCAAACATACTTCAAAAATGTGTTCTTCTCCTAGTGAAGCTGGTTAATATCTACCGCCTCATAACAGTTCTTTTCACTTGTCTTTGAAAACTACTATGTCCCTTGTAAAGACATTTTTCTGCCTTTGGACTCGGACAGAGCCCTATAAAAGATTTATGTGAGAAATGCCACTTTAAAAAGTGTCAGTATTCATTGTTGGGTGTAGCCAGCCCACCTCCTGAGGATAATGTGAATGACCCAGTGTGACTATTTGTTCTCCAATTTGTTCTGCAGTTTCTGTGGATTCTGAAAGGTGCCTTTGCCTTGAAGCAGCGCTGCCTCTGAAGCTGACTGAATTGCCTAACTGGGTGAGAAATGAAGATTTATCTGCACATCTGTGAGGCGCTCTGGGTTTTCAGTCACACAGTTTATCTTAACTTCTCGCTGCGCGCAGTTGAAGCTACACCAGCTGGAGAAAAACACACATTTTCACAGTTTCTGTTCAAGCACATGTGTTCCATAGACACTTGCGTCTCAACTTCTTCTGTACTTATTTGGCCTATTTTGTTGTTTCAGGCTCCAGCCCCACACTATCACCCAAAATGCCACTCCACCTTCATTTCCTGCCAGGCCCCAGCACAAGCTCTCCCTCAGCTGACCTTTCACACAGTGAACCCCATGAATGGACAATAGTGCCCTTCAGATGGGCCCCATGACTGCAGCAAAGCCTGCAGCTGGAGCACAGAGCGAGGCTGCCCTGGCCCGAGGGCACGCTAACAGCTGAGAAAGATCACTGAACTGCCGAGGGGATTTTTGGGAATGCTCGGGGAATCACAGACGTGAGGGATGAAAAGTGGCCTCTCCACCATGTGAGGGGATCAAGAGTTGGAGCTGTTTATTAGATGCTGAGAAGAAGTGGCCTTTAACAGGTGCTCTGGGGCTGGATGGTAGCTCTGGAGCTGGACCTCATAAACCCCTGGAAAGCCCTGGGCTATTTTTCATCAAATAAAGGAAGCAGAGGATTAGGGCAGTTAATATAAAATCCTCTGGCTTGTTGTCATAATAACAAAATGTTATGTTTTTGGACGAAAGAATGAAAGATAAAATAAGTTCTTCGCAGTCATACGTCTAAATACAGAGGAGGAAAGTAAATTAAGCTAACAATTAACAAAAGTTTTGAGAAATTTGCACTTTACTTAATTGATCAGTTGTTTTATATTTGTATTTCACTGCATTCCAGTGGAAAACATTGGGATTTTGACACTTTGCTGTGTGTATTTAACCACCTGAAATGGTTTTCAAGTACAACATATTAATGACTGAGCTTTACTGGTGCTGTTAGGTGGATGTTTTACCTTTGAACAGATGAGCTGTTTTCCAGATTTGCCCAGTCTTTATGCTAAGCTAGGCTAACTATCGCCCTGGTATTGAATGGACAGAGGTATGAAGGGTATCGACCTTCTCAGCTAAAGCCCTTTTCAGACACGGATTACGTAGCATTGGTGGCTTAAGCTACAGTGACACCATTCTAGTCATTCAGACATAGGTTACGTTTAATGTTCCTTACGGCTTAAATCAGACATTTCCACCAAAGTAACAGTTGATATTTGCCATAAACGTGAGACCGGACAGTACAGCAGATGACAATATAATGCAAGAATAAACAAGAGTGAATCTACATCTGAGCCAGCACAGCCAAAACATTTCGTATCATTCTGTCAGTGCTGGAAAATCATCAGCGGTTCTACGATATGCTCCACGGCACTAAGTCCAGGATAGAGCGACAGTGTCCCTTGTAAAAGAGTAATGGTTTTGGTGCTACATTTGCATACAGGGTGGCTAATACTGTGATTTAAATAGATAATCCACTGAAAGAACCAAGCATGTTGGCCTTACAACATGGATTTTACATACTGAGGATCATTTATATTTATGAAATAAATAATGAGGTTACTTGTTGTTCAACATGTGCTCATATGGACTCCACTACTGTTAACACTTTCACATTTACATTCATTATTGATTAGTCTCATTAATCTGGTCTGCTATAGTCTGTCTGCATCACAGACAAAAAAAATATTTTTATTTACATTTCCATTCATATTAGATATGAAAATGTAAGGCAAGGGGAACAAGAGAGGTGTGATTTTAGCACACAAACTGTGTCTTTTGCTCTCTGTGATGTTTTTTGAACAACACTGGTGCTGAAATGTAGAAAAAACCTCCTTCAAATCGCTTCACACAGCTCCAACTACGTTGCCTGTGTGTGCCTGTTAATCCAAGAGTCAGATTTCCAGTTATACCAAACTTTTACTAGATCAAACCTAGTAAAAGCAAAAGTTACCGCAGTGTTCAGTCAAACGCAGAGCTGACAAGTTCACATGCCATCAGATTAATGGACAGGAGAGCATGTTAGAAGAGAAGGAAGCAAAAAGCGAACAAGAGTATGTCAAACAATTCCTTTAAATAAAATTGTGACTTTATTGATATTGGAATCTTCTTACATTGTAGTAGAACTGCTTTTACTTAGGGTAAGATCTTCACGCATCGTCCACCGGTGAATAAATTAAATTTGCTTGATTACTCAAGCAGTGGGCTGCATAAATATTGGGACACGGTGCAAAACGTTCATGTTGCACCGCTGTATTCTCCCCATATTCACAGGCTACACTTACATGGCATCATGAAAACATACTGATCAATTCATTCTCTCTGTACAGTTAGGTTAAGTATCTTGTTTTGTTTTTCTAATTATGATGCTCCACGTGTGTAGCCATGGGTTGGATGGTGTTACAAAATGTGCTGATGGAGTATTGATCTTTGCATTTCTTGTGTAATGAATGATCGATGCCTCCTAGTGAACATGTGTCTGTAACATGCTGCTGACTGCTGCTTCATCTGACATCTTTGTATTGAAACTTACTGTCAGCAAAGCGATCACTGTTTGGTGATTAGGAGCTTGTTTTCGGGGCCTTGTTCTTCCCCCTAAAGGGTTTCTAATTAGATGAGAAAATCAATTAAATCACACCAGACATGTCTTATCTTTACTTGGCAGGGAGATATTTGGGAGTTTGTGCCACGGGGCAAGAGCAGGCAAAAAGTATATATATGCTAATGAGAAGCAGGAAGGAAAAAAGTCAGTGTTTGCATAAATCCACGAGTGCAGACAAGATGCACGATTAAAATTCTGCCATCATCATCATCGTCATCATCGTCATTATCGCAAGACCTCCTTCTCCTCCAGTCCTATAATGACATGCTGTCCAAGAAGCCATTTGCTCCAGCCAGCCGGGCTGCACAGCAAAGTCGTCCAGATACTTGGCGGCGCCCCCACTCTGCTCCTCCAAATGAGTTTTCATTAGCATAATGGTGTGTGCTGCTGCTTGGTGATTTCTTTTAATCAACCCCGGAGTCACTGGTAATTAGTAACAGACGACTAATGGATTCTGATTGATACTCTTGGCATCCTCTGACTGATTTGATCCTCAGAGGAATATCAGTGGGAACTTTGGATGACAAATGTATTAACAGCAGTGAATTCTAAGTGAGTTGAAAAAGGCTGACATCCATTTTAAGAACCGTCTCGCAGTGAATTCAGAGCATTTTCAGATTCATACCTGAGTCACTGTCACACAGCGGCAGCTTTCTTCAGCACATTTGAGCTCACCAGATCTTAGGTTTGACATCAACCTAATCTTCCCCTGCAGGAAAAAAACTGTCCTTTGAGCCAATTGGAGGAAATTGACATTCCCTGCGCTGTTTCCATTTTTGACTGTCTCACAGCTTTGTTTCTCCACAGGACATGTGGTGATTGGGGTTCTGAAAGGTAATAGGAAGAATAATATCCAGCAGTGCAGAGACACAGAGCGAAAGACTGAGTGCTACTGAGGAAGGGGAAAAAAAAGTTGTTAAAATTCATAGGACGAAAAAAGGAATCAACTGCGGAATACATTACACGGCATCAACTGTTCCAAGGACAGGAAAGGTCAGACTGCTCATCTGGCACTCTGTCTAGCAGTCAATGGGACCGTGGGATCACATCGTACAAGAAAAATTGGGATTTAAAACTGCAGAATGTCAAGCTCCAAATCCGTACACGCAATCTGTGATGGCTTCTCTGCATCACTGTCCACATATATATTTGTCCCCTGACAGCATGCGTTGGCTTGTATATCTGTGGCACTAGTGAGCCCATCCACAGTAGCCACTGACCCATTTTTCTTTAAAAATTACCAGCCACACAACGCCCTGATGCTCCTCTCCACTCCACTCGGCTGCTCTGACCTCTAATAGAGAAATCTTAGAGCTCATGTAGCCTGCAGACAGAGAGCTTGTCTCCAACCTAATCTGTCCTCAGGCAAAGATTGATGCTGTCCAGGGCTTAGAGGAGCTTGATACAGACGTGTTCTTTCAACAGAAATGCACCAGGATGTGTTACAGCAGGACTGCAAATTACCAAAGTTGTTTAATCACGGATTGATAAGAACAATAGTTTCCCAGGAAACCAGACTTCAATGCCTTTAGCTCCCAGACAAGCAAGCTCCCAAACGTCACTCTTTGTCATTCTGTTTGCTTTTGGCCCTGCTGTTTCGTGAACATACATACACCTACACACACAGAAACACACATGGAAGCACACACAGAATGCAAATACTTGAGAAAACTCTAAAAACACTGCAAAAACTCATAATCTTACCAAGTCTATTTGTCCTAGTTTTAGTCAAAATGTCTCATCCTACTCGATTTAAGATAAATTCACTTAACAAGTGACATTTCAGGGGACTTGTTTTAAGACAATGCATCTTAAATATCTTGTTAAGTCAAATAATCTTGAAATTATCTTGTTTTTAGTTGTATTTTACAAAAAAAACAAAAATAAGTTTAACCCTCCTGCTGTCTTCATTTAGGGGCACCAAAAAACTATTGTTTCCTTGTCTGAAAAAAATCCCAAAAATCAGTAAAAAAAAATTCCCCAAATTTCTGAAAATTTGCAAAACCTTTTGGAAGAAAACTCCAATAATTCCTTAAAAGTTTCCCTTGAAAGTTTTATTTTAAAAAAATTCCCCAAATTTGGCAAGAAAATTCTTGTAATTATTCCCCAAAAAAATCCTAAAAATCTTCAAAAAAAATCCCTAAAAATATCTAAAGTGATTCCATATATATCAGTAAAACTTCTGATATTTTCTTTAAGAACATTCACATAAAATCAACCAAAATCCAGCAAAATTCGCTGGATTTTGGTTGATTTTTATGTGAATGTTCTTAAGAAACATTTTTAACATTTCTTTTTTAACACCAAAAAAATTTTCAAAAATTTCCCCAAAATGTTGAAAATGTGGACATCAGAAGTTTCACTGTGAAAAAAATGTTTTTTTCCCCACATTTTCAAACTTTGAAACGGGTCAATTTTGACCCGCAGGACGACACGAGGGTTAATACATCTCAAATTAGGAGGTTACATGAAAGCAAAAATCTATTTTTGAGTGAAAAACTGCTTTTTTTTAAGCAATTCTGGTTTATTTTAAGACACCTAAGCTTGACAATCCTGGTAAATATAGCTTAAAATAAGTTTTCCCAGCTAATTGTAAGTTAAGCAAATATCACATCTTATTTCAAGAAATCTTACCAAGTCATTTTTCACTTGTTCTATTGGCAGATTTTTTCACCTATTTCAAGGTAAAAGTTCTTTGAAATAAGTTTTTTTTTTCTTGTTTTTTTGAGAGGAGCATTTTTTTCCAGTGAACCTTTGATTTCTCCGTCTCTTCTCACGACTTCCCCTTCTGTTGCCCTCTAACCCTCAGCTGCAAACATACTCTCTCTTTTCTCTCCTCAAAGTTCCTTGTTCAAAGTTGTGGCGATGCAAGATTAAGTTCACACAGAAACCCCACCCAGCCCGCCTCTCCCTCCTTCCCAGCGACTCAGTATTTCAACACAGGCCGGGAGGCTGGGTGTATATATATGTACGTATATATGTGAGTGGGCGCCACACCCTGCAGCTGTGCACCTGGAACTGCTCCCATTCCATTCCAGCATGGCAGTGAACCCACACACCTGTTCACACCTGAGGCCTGCACCTCCGGACTGCCATCTCCTCGCCTGCCTTTGTTTCATCCATCAACTCATGAGGCTGACACAAGCTGAGAGAGCAGGCTAGTTAAAAAAAAAAAGGTGTCAGGACTATCCATATACTCCGAGTAATGTCAGGTATGTAACAGTGGGAACACAGTGAAGCGAACATTATATGCTGGTGTCGATTTCTGGTTCGATTGGATATTTGTACAATTTTCTCACATCTCAGAGTAATCTCACCCAGCCAGTTAAACCAGCAGCACCCGTTAGCACGATGGATTTCACACAAACAGCAGCTGACTCAATTGCAGAGGAGGAAAACTATCATTTTCGTCAATAGCTTTCCCAGTGAAAGCAACGAGTGTGATTCTGGCTTTCTTTGCCACATTCAAGATTGGAATTTATATATATATGTGCTGTTGTTTTTTTTTCTACAAGGATGTGAAAACAGGTTCACTGAGGAGGACAAAAAGACAGGATCTTGGGTGCTGTTTTAACTTCACGAGAGAAAAATTCTAAGTTGATTCAAGAATTTACATTCTCCAGCATAATTTACTGTCAGTGCAATCACTCATCATTGTCCTTGGAATAACATCACATTCTGATTCTAGCTCTAAAATACCTGTTACAGTAATTACCCGATGTGTATACATAAGGGTGTTTTAGCGTATGCACTATGAATCCATAAAACGTCTGTGGATGGACAGCTGCAGCACAGACTTTTAACCCTCTGAACCCTAAAACCCACTGGCTGGTTTGAAGGGCGTGTTGTCTTTAAATAAAACATCAAAATTACAACATTTATCAGAGCCGGGAGCTGCTAAAATAGAAAGAATATTCAGATGTTCAACTTGTTTGTGATGTGTGGTTCAATCAGGAAAAATAACAAAATGTAAGCGTAAAATCACTTCATTCTACATGTGTCAAAAATTGTGTTAAAAATTCAGATTTAACCAGATTCTGCAAGTTAGTAAGTAAATACATTTTAAAGCGCTATTAACCCATTAGTGACCCTGCTGCTGTCCTGAGACAAAACTTCATCCTGGATTAGGTTGAAGTGCAGACTGTGTATACACAAAGTAAATAGGAGATAAATATGAAAATAAATAAAACATCTAAATGGCACAATATCTACTGTTTACAGAGTGACCTTTTTTTCTTCCCAGTACTAGTAACACCTGTAGGCACAAACATTATACATGTTGACACCAGGTTTGTCAAATTTTATAAAGTTGAAAATTAAAGAAATTTTAATTTTGTTTTCTTTTTTTAAATGATCATTCACATTATCACTTTCTTATAATGCACAGTGGAAATGTATACTTCTATCCATGGTTGTTTACTCACAAACTAAAGTGAAAACCTGAGTTTGGAAATCATTTTAAAACATGTTTTTAACAAAACGTGAGCTCAACAATAGTCATTTATTGAGCTTTTGACCGTATTCTACAGCCCTTTACTCATGGGTCAACACATGTTTGAAAGCACAATGAAAAGCGAAGCTGTGTCTTTTAATTAGAATATTTTAGCATATTTAGCAACTATTTTACAGTAAAATTGTGAGTTTGAAAAGAAAAAAACAAGTATTTCTAGTCATAACAACAGCCAAACTCAGCTTACAATGTAAGTAAATTACATTTTAGAGTCCAAGATTGTTAAAATATTATTAATAAAATCTTTTCCAACATAAATCCATCTACTTTAAATAGAAAAATGATTTGGGAAATAACTGCCAAAGATTTTTAAAAATCAACTGAAGTACAAATAACATCACTAGTTTTACGACTGGTTGTTCTAAAATCCCTTTGACCAGCTGTCACATGTGTCACTGTAGAAAAACAGCAGAAACATTCTTCGCTAATGACTCGACCACTCCAAACAAATGTGGGAGGTCTGAGCTCCGTAGCTCCACAGCCTGGCCGCTTGCCCTCCCTGATGGCTGCTGACAGGTATCCTATCAGACCATCTGCTGCGCTCTCGCTGCTGTTCTACCTCGACAAACTGGTGGAGTTAACAAGGGAGTCATCTGCACCTGTGCAGGTCGACACCCGGAATACACAAACACCGCAGAGAGAACAGCAGACCGAACAAAAACACAACTTTTCACACACTTCATCAACATGACACGCTCAGATTAAGTTCCCCTCCATCAACCTGTGTTAACCTAAAGTACTTCCGACAGAGTTACATGTGCTTTTCTGTAGCTGTGGCTTGAATTTGGATTTTTAATATTTTCAAAAGCTAGATTTTAGTTGTTCTAAGTTGTTGAAGATGGAATAATACATTTGTCAAGCCTCATTTTGCTGCAGGATTTGGCTTCAAACTATATTACCTGATAGGGACATATTGCAGTACTTGGATAAAATATTTACAGAATATCCCAAAATATAGTTACATCTCATATTGTAGTGTATATAGAATGATGCCACTATCTCCTGTACTGAATTACTGCTTTTTTAAAAGACACTTATTTCATGATATGCATATACAAGTAAGTTACACACTCACTGGTCATTTTATTAGGTACACCTGTAAAATCTAATACAGCAGCTCTGCCATAAACTATTTTCCGGGAGAAGCATAAACATTTTCTGTGATTGCTGAAGTTGTCAAGAGGGCAAAAATTCTGTTTTGTGTTTATTGCGGAAGCCATATTGGGTGGTGGTGGTTTACTGAACTGCACTCTCAAAAGTGTTCCTAATATTTTCCCACTCCATTAACATATATGAGAATACAGGTGTACATTGTAAAATTAAAATCAAATTTTTTGAAATGTCTGTTTTTATTTCACAGATAATACTTTCCTTTTTTTGAAATATATAGAAATATAAATAGAATTCAACAGATTGTGAAATTATATGTTTAATGTAAATAACATTAATCATACAAAATTCCATTTTTTTTAAGACAACTGAATTTTTTTTACGTAAAAAGTTAAATACCTTTGCAAATGTATCATAAATTAACAAAAGTTTATTTTTGCTGTACTGGATGAAACGAAATATTAAATTAAAGTTTAAAACTGTAAATATATGTTTCCAAAACAAGATACAATTAGAAATTATTGCAACAATATTTTAATGTAATTTTCGATTATTTCACGTCATTTTTGACACTCCAGTTAACAGAATATTACCGTTTTTTACACTATTTTTTACAGTGTATGAAATGAAGTCACCAGTGATTGTATGAATTATTTTTTAATCAGTTTTAAAGGCAACTGCTGTAAACAACTGTATATTACATTACTGGTAATTAATTGCGGACAATGCAGTAACTGATTGAGAATTTCAGTTCAGTTGAGGAAACCTACAACCCGCAGATTCTCAAGCATCTTGTCTCATGATAAATTTATTTAACACCCTAATCATTCATTGCATTAATTAAAAAAAGCTTTTGCTGTGAAATAGCACAGCTGTTTTTAATACTGAATTTCAAACAGTATATTTTTCATGATTGCTTTTGCTTCGTGAAGTGTTCGACCTCCACTTTATATTTGAGCAAAACATGCATCAGAGTTGCACAGAATATGTTGGCTACATAATGAGGCCACAGTATCACATCCACTGTTTGTTTTCTGGTTTGTGTGCAATTAGTTCATACGTGATTATGGAACTGTTAGTGTTATCAGCCTGTTTTCTATTAAATTCTGCTGTCGCTGCCTAGAAAATCTCTTGACATGACTTTACATTGACTTTGCTCATCATGGGAAGAAGTGAAAAATCATCTGTGAACAACAACCATCCAAGAACTGAGGGTCCAATGCCAATATCTGTTTTTATTTATTCTTTAATTTTCCAAGAAAGCCATATTGCTTCAATTATCGCCTTGATCTAAGTTTATTAGAGAATAAAGCCGTTTGCCTGAGAAAACAACAGCGCCAACAGCACTGGAACGGCTCAACAATGAGCTCTCAGTTTGAATGTCAGCCACGACTCTCTGCTGGGAACAGATGTACCTTTCCAGTTGGCACGAATCCCACTGAGGTACCTCCAAAAAGAGGCCACCTTTGATTTTCCTCAGCCTCTGAGAATAAAAAAAACTTTTTCTCTCCTGTGATTGTATCTGACCGATGCTCGGCATTAGCCAGTGGTGTCACTGAGAGGCCAATTAGAGGTCTGAGACCATCCCCAGGGCTTTGTTTCTGCTCTGTGTTTTGGGAAGCCAGTTGCCAAGCACTGCCATGTGCACTGAAATCATTAGCAACTCTCTGGCACATCACTCTGGGACTCTAAATACTTTAATTCTCTGTGGTTGTCTCTCAGTTGATTAGTTGGTTGTCCACAAAAAAATAATTAGAATAAATTTCAGGTTCAATTTTCAAAATCATTGATTTGTGTTTTTATTTTCATTTTATAAATTACATCTAAATCTGTCTTTAATATTATTGCAATATTCACAATAATTGCTGCATTTAAATCCAGACGTGATTCAGCAGCAACATTGCCTTTGTCTAAGCTGCCAGATACTGAAGCGAGAGCACACATTTCTGAAGAAAACAACCTCTTCAGAGCAAATTTGGTCAACACATTTTCACATCATCTTGCACTGATAACATAAAGTTTGTAACTGCTTGTGTAATAAATCTAAAAATCTTAAAACAGCAACACAGACTAGAGAGCAGAAGACAGCTGAACTGTTCAAGGGAGACCAAAACACTTGTGCAACAAGTGTTTATGGTGCGAGACCACCCAAACAGTTCACTTGCTATCACAAAATCACACTTTGAACACATAATACATAAAATAGTTTCAGCATGAAGTATTGAAAAATGCCACCTGGAGCTGCCTCAGCTGCTGTCAAGACATATGAATGTTTGAAACATGTTTTTCAGAATCTCAAACCATCTCTAAGCCTGATTCTGTTAACAATTTATACATTTTAGTTTCCGCTCTATAAAGTATCCAGGTATATGATTAAGCTTCAGCAATTTTACTGCTAGTTAAGTCAGCATCTAACTAGTTAAGCTGTAATATTCAGTTATCTGTTATTATAACAAAACTGTCCCTCCTGCAGTGTTACTGGGCCCGTATCAAAAATGAATTAATTAGTTTTACAGTTAATTACTTCTCATGAAGTTTACTTGAATGCCAAAGACAAGCCTTGAGCTCACCCACTCATTCCATCAGTAAAAATGATAAATAAAGTGTCACAACTTCACACAACACTTCCTGCTCAGTGGGAACAGCTTAGGTCAGCAGTGAATATTGCTCCACTCTTAAACACGAAATGATCTCACCAACACCGCTGTCTCTCATAAAACTAATGCAACAAAGTGACATTTAAGGAGCTTCAGCTACATCAGCATTAAATAAAATAACTCTCTGAACCAAAAGCCCAGGTGGTATCAGACCTAATCTTTTCATGATGGGATTTTGCTTTTCACATTAGTGGATTGTAGCAGTAAATTAAAAATGTGGACTTGATAACAGCCTGTGAAAATCTCGCAACATGACTGTTGACTCTCATTTGGAAACGAGTTCACTCATGTCTTTTATAAGAGCCTGTGGAGATGTACTGGGCCTGGCTCTTGAGCTTCTAGAGTAAAAAAAAAAAAAAAAAAAAAAAACATGAAAAGAGTGCTTCACTTTAGAGAGTGTGAACAACATTACAAAAGGTCTTGTTCTAATCAATCAACACTCCAGAGACAACATATCAAAATGACGAGATTTACATCTTAACCCCTTGACGCCTGAATTTATTTACAATTAAATAAAAAACTTTTTTTGTGTGTGTTTTTGCTTTCCACCTGATGCAAAAATGAATGTAGATTGTTAATTGATCTATTACACATAGAACATAGATACATAGATATATAATAATAACAGACATATAATAATTAGGTCCCACTCTGACTAGTCCTACCAGAAACCAGTGCTTGCAAAAGTTTCTGAGGTACATATTGAATATGCACAAACCGGCATTGGGGGAGTGGATACGCTATCTTGGCTGCAGTCTGAATGAAAGTGGTATGTTGCAAATTCGCAACAAGAGGCGTCAAGGGGTTAAATTAAGGGTCTCATATGGTGCCACTTTACAACAAATTAAGGGAAGTTCTTAGAATATGTCTTCCGACTTGCAGCTCAAACTACTGCATCTTTCAGGACTGTATAACTGCTGGTTTAAGACTTGTACTAAATAAGTTGTTTCACTGTCTGTTTTAAGCTGCTGCTGTCCACG
The DNA here is from genome assembly GCF_022539595.1 of Amphiprion ocellaris. Lineage (NCBI taxonomy): Eukaryota > Metazoa > Chordata > Actinopteri > Pomacentridae > Amphiprion > Amphiprion ocellaris. Next base: position 10,665,009 of record NC_072768.1, read on the forward strand.
CCCCATTCAGGAAGAAGACTCTCTCTGCATCTGTGATTGACAGCGCAGAGACTGTATGGCAGCAGACACTCACATTGATCATTTTACATGGACATACCATTTACTTCTCGGCACAGCAGTTGTTTTTAAGTTTATGTGAATGGTGAGCTGATTAGACAACGATTGGAAATGGCTCTAAAGCAGGGATGGGCAATTAAATTTCATATGGGGCCACGTGAGAAACGTTGACGGTTGTTAAGGGCAGGACCAATACACTTACAGCTCTGCTCAATATATATCTCAATAAAAACAGTAAATGAAACATTACAATGATACAATGTAAATGTGGAACACAGAACACAACTATTTAATGAAAGATTTAGTTTTTTCATTTAAACTATGATTGCTGCCTATTGAGTTGTAGATATTTTTGATGGTGTGACTTCCTTCAGTGTGGGCATGTGGATGAGAATGTTGCCCTCCAACTGGCTTGAGAAACTTCAGCTTTCTCATAAAAACGGTCACCAGGCTGTACATTTCATGTGCAAAGAGGCCCTCGCCTTGCAGCTTGGTATTTAGTTCATTCATTAGTGCAGTCATATCAACAGCAAAAGCAAGGTCTGCCATCCACAGTCTGCATCTGAGAGCTCAGTGATGTCCCTGCCTTTCTTCTCACAAAACTCTTGATCCTCTGCTCTCAGATCCCAAACTCGTTTAAGCACCTTGTCCAGGCTGAGCCATCTGACAGCTGTCTGGTAACCAAGGTCACCATGTTCACTCTCATCTCCTCCAAAAAGACAACAAACTGTCTGTAATTTAGTGCTCTTGCCCTGATGACGTTAACTACTTTAGTTACAACATCAGTCACGTGGTTGATTTTTAGCACTGACTTACACAGCACCTCCTGATGTATAATACAGTGAAAAAATATCAGTTTCTGTTCTGGGTTTATTTCAGCCACTTTATCTTGCTTCCGTTTCCAAAGTCCAACATTTTTCCAGTGTCAAATTTGGACAGCCATCAGTTGTAACACCAACCAAACTCTCCCATTTTAGTCCCAGCTTGTTCATGCGTGTATTTACCTCAGTGAACAAATCACTCACCGTTGTGGTCCCTTCATTGGCTGCACAGCTGCCAGCTCCTCCATCATCTCAAATGTTTTTGTTAGTCCACGTACAAAGATGAGTAACTGGGCTGTGTCACGGACATCACAGCTCTCATCCAGAGCCAAGGAGAAAACGTCTAAACTGTCCACTTTGTTGTGCAGCTGAAGCTCCAGATTTTCTGCGATGGTCTCCACCCGCCTCGTTACGGCTCGCCTGGGAAGGGTCACATTAACGAACGCTTCTTTTTTTCTCCAGGCATATAAATGCTGCAGAGTCCACCAGACTTTCTTTGACAAACTCTCCATCAGAGAATGGCTTCCTGACATCCCTTTATGTGTGAGCTTTGGTAAATCCTTGCTGCTTTAGCAGTTTATCTAGCAAACCTTCAGATATCCTCCCTGCTCTGCATCAGTCAAATGTTTGTACTTCTCCGCATGTTTGGTCTCGTAATGTCGATTCAGATTATAATCCTTGAGCACCGCGATCTGTTCTCCACAAACTAGACACACAGCTTTAACTCTGACTGCAGTGAAGAAACACTTGGAAGTCCATGCCTTGTTAAAAACTCTGCATTCGGACTCAATCTTTCTTTTTTTGCCGTTAACCAACATCTTTCCGGGCTGAAGCCGATCAACAAACCAATCAGTGCATAAAACTTATGCTAAGTATGGAAAGCACGGGCGAAAAAAACGTAAGGTCGCGCATAACCTTATGGCCTAAGGTCACGCACGAAAAAATGGTAACTTAGCAGATCTTTCAAAATAAAAGCAGTGCAGGTGTATTGCTTGCATGTATTGTGATGATATATATTTGCATTGACTTTTAATATTTTCCAATAACCTCATACGGCCCGTCAGGGTCATCCAGCGGGCTGTAGGATGCCCAGGTCTGCTCTAAAGCCACTGCTGGTTAACATGTAATCCTACTGGGCTGCATTTCAGTCACTATTTCATACTTGTTCTGTTGTCTGATGACAAAATCATGAAAATATGTAAATGAGAACAGCCTTATTGGGATTGAGCTGTATTAAAACACAGTATATGTGAGCAGAATGCTGGAAAGACGTAAATAGAAACAGTTGCTGAGTCTAGGTTGCTAAAGCACAGCAGGTGTCATGACAACACAAAAACCAACCCGGTCCTTGAAGTTAGCTTCAAATTGCTCTCAAAGTTTCCACCCTGGTCTTAAGATTAAATCTAATAGTAACATTAGCCACATTAGCCATTCAGCACGCTGAAACTAAGGATTTTCCTATTGTTATCGTCACATCGCCATCAAAAATACAATTAATACAATTAATACAATTAATGTTAGTAGTGCATGAGGTCTCTTGTGTTCACGCTTGTGGCCAACAGCAAAACATTTTTCATGCTTTGTTAGTGGCTGAGGCATTTTAAATTTAGGAGAATCACTGAGAGAAAGCAAGTAGCAGAATGGTTCAACTAGAAAAGTAGGCCTATGCAAATTATGCAGGATTAGCTGGATGACTATTGGTTCCTCAGCTGATACGTAGCAGCTCAGTAAATTTGTCACTGGTTTATAAAGCTAAGAGGCCACATAGTTGTTAAGTGCCTTGAGGAATGACAGAAATAAATGTCTTCATAACTTTACAGCTTTTGCTTTATAACTCCTACTTTACAACCACAAAACAGAGTAAAAATGGATTTTCACCACATGGGACCTTTAAAAATCAAACTCTGTGGTCATTGGTCATGGCTACGTAGGTGCAAAATGTGGATAGCCAGTCAGAATGTCGCGATGGAGAGGATGGTAACAGTGTTTGTGGTGAAGATGGTGAACTGGACATACACTCAGTTCCTGGTGCTATGAGAAACATTACTTTCGCTGTCTCTATTGTTTTCCCTTTAAATGATACAATTATCATTTGAAGATATGCAAATGTATGCTGAATTACATTAAAACCACATGTATGAGTATATCCACAGCCTTGAACCCATTAAAAATGTGGAGATCTTCTAAGTGCAAACGAACCATATGGTCTGAGCAACAAAACCACACAGTCTGAAAGAAGGGGGGCGGAAGAAAAGCCCTGACCTTTGGCTCTCTACAAAGCATTCCCCAGACTATGGACCCATTGAACTGAGGTTCTTCAGAGGTTTTATATAAAGAGCATCTCTAATGTGACTGACATGCACAACTCACCACAAATACTAATATCACCCAGGAAACTAATTCTCTGTGGAGCTGCCAATACGCTGTCATTACTCTTCAGCTAGACTACAGGATGAATCTGCTGCATTCAGGGCCTTGTTGTTTAGGTGCTTTGTTCCTATGTAAAACATGCACTCTGTATTTTCTCTCTTTGTCGCACATGCACACACACACACCCTCTCACACACACACACACGCACACACACACACACACACACACGCACACACACAGACAGACAGACAGACACATGAAACCCAAATGTCATGTGTCCATCAGTGCAGTTTGTAAATCCAGTTGGTATTCTTGGACTCGCTCCACTGAGGATATCTGTCTCCAATTCAACATCTGTTTAACAGTCCTGTCAGCTGGAACGGGGAATAATCTCTAATTCTTCCAAATGTGGCACAAGTCGTGCATAATGCTGGCTTCAAGTCAGGGAATATAAGAAAATAAATGCCGCTCTGCCAGGATATAGATTAACTGCGACTGGTTTTTATTTATGCATTGGGTTGGTCCTATCTGAATTTTACAGTATCACTGTGCTTCCAGTGGTCCAAAATATAAACACTGAAGTTCATATTTAATTTATCGGCTGTTTTTTTTCTTTTAAAGTTATACCATGTTAAGTTTCTCTGAAGCCTGTGAGTGTAGAAATGCTCACCATATTTAAAATCCTTCATCTGCTCAATGTGTTTGCTCAGCCTGTATACTCCATCTCACTTCTTGGGTTTGGTTGGTGTTTTTACGATCCTTATCAGGTGTAACGGCTCTTTGTTGTGATGATCTTCACGCTTCATACTGCCTTCAACATAATCTACCACAGAAAAAAGGATCAAAAGGACCATATCTGCAAAATAAGTGGGAACACAGAATGATGTGTCATCCACGCCTCTCGCGAAAGCCTCGATTAGGATCTGGCAACAACACATTTCCGCACTTTCAGCCAGGACTTCTGCTGTTATTCCTTTGCTTCAGTGGAAAGGCAGAGGAGGGCTTGGTGTAAACACCTAGAAAGGGCTTTCGCTCTCTTTCTGTGCAGGTGAGAGGCAGCGGCAGGCTTCACAATGCACCTCTGCTTTCAGAGCCCCCTGCACAGCAGCTATCTTTTCACAGGGGGTTCGGAGGGTCACTATTTTCCCACCGGGGAAACTCTTTTTCAGCTCATATACGATGGATGCATTATGGCCCCTGAATGAGAATTGTTGCTTTCAGTGTGCATTCCTTTCGGGTTTCTGTTCTTACAGAGGGACCAGTGAATAAGAAATCAGCATCTTAATAAAACACTCTTTTTGGCACACACTGCCCCCCCTCCTCGTCCCTCCCTCGACTCCCCCGACTCCCCCTCCCCCCGCTGCCATTCTGTGAACTTAGGAATCCATAGGAGGTTTATTTGAGATGCAAGCACAAGTGTGAGAACAGTGGGCTTGGGAGAAATCCTTTCCTTCAGCCTGAATGGGGGCATTTCAAAAACCGGACGTTTTTTCAGGAACTCCTTCAGCAGTGGGCTTCGTCCTCTGTCAGTTGAACAAAACACCGCTGCCATTCAGGGAATATAAAGCTTCATTACTGGCTAATTTGATTGAGTGTCACTGCAATTAAAGATTGCCTCATTTAAAGTGTTTTTTTTCCACCCCTCTGTTGTTTCTGTTTTTGTCATATCAGAATAATAACTGTAACAACCCAATCTAGTAAATATGTTCGAGGCCGGACAATGTTTGAGGCCACAGATCAGATGCTTTTTCCATAGCTAAGGCTCTGCTTAGCTACTGGTGTTCACAAATGAAAGGAAAAGTCATTCACACAGTGATACCCAGCCGCTTCATTCAACTCTGCTCCCATTTACGCTTTCTACAAAACATCAAAGTCGCTCACTGTCAGAGTTGAATCACAGAAAAAAGGGGGACGCAGAAAGAGGATAAAAAAATGCATGACTCCCTTTAAACTCAACATCCAATTGGCTTTCATGAGGGCTGGTTAAACTGTCAAGGACATGAATAATGCACTGCATTTAGAGGTTATTGGGTTAATTTGTTACTTTAATCATAAGACTTAATCATTTATTGGATTAGGAGTTTTTTTCTCTTCGTGTGATAGATAACAGATTTTACCATACTAATTTTCTCTGCAACCTTCCACATCCTTAGTCACACACATCAACATCTGCTGCTTCCATATTTCTGCCTTCAAAGGTGCACATACTTCTTAAAAAACAACATTTTCTGCTGACACCTGAGCTGTATTTCAGAAAGGAATTAACACTAACGAAATGGATCAAAGGATATTTGCCGAGGCATCGCCATTGCCGCATAATGAGGTGAATCCAATAACATTGTTGTAAAAAGCATCCATAATGCAGACTAATGCACAGATAGGGACGACACCCAGGGGCTGGCTTTGAATGCAAACTATGTTGGCTCAGTGCTCGCCAGATTCTTTGGTCTGTTTCGTCCCGCTGTCTTTTGCTCATTTTTGTTCTGCACCCAAATTTAGAGACTTCTAATGGCACCGTTCCGGATAATTCAGTGACGGCAGGGAGGCCTGTTGCATAATCAACTGTAGGCTTTACATATTAATGTTACTGCTGTTGAAAATGATTAATGCAGCTGCTTTTATTCTGTGCTTTTGTATTTTTACAGAAATATTTAAATGAATTAATTTTGCAAACCTTTATTTTGACGCCTGCCCATTTGAGATTATGTTTAGTAGCAAATAATATTGAAACTGATCTATTCTCTAAATGAGCCTCTGTTGCCTGGATGGTTTGGATCAATGTGTTGCAACTGCTGTTGTCTCACTGGCTGAATATTATGTCTTTCTGGGAACAAATGTCCCAGAAGATGAGGTTGACACAAATCCAACTGTGCAGGGGCGCCGCACATTTTGTGTTTCATTCACTCTGTTGTGGCTGATTTGTGTGCAAGTTGAGCTTCAACATGTTGGAATAATATCATGTAAGATAGTGAGCCAAAGCATTATGACCACCTCTGCCTAATGTGCTGTTGGTCCTTCACAGGCAGCCAGCTAGAAACCACAAAGGCACCAGGTCTCTAAGGGCTCCAGATCTGACACCAAGACACTAGTTAGCAGCTAGAAGTTGGGATGTGGAACCCGTGTGGTCAGACTTGTTCCAGCACTTTCCAGCCTACAGCCAGTTACTAGGTCATGGTTTGTAGGACAGCTGTTAGTAAGTACTCACAACTGCACACAAATCAGGCCTGTGGGCAAAACAAATCTGCTGAAAGTGGCTCAGGTCTTCACAACCTGCACATTTCTCTCGCACCCACAGTGAACTGACTGTTCAGTCACCAAATATATCCCACAATGTGATAAGTGCCATTGTTACCACGTAATCAACATTACAGTATTTGCTTCAGAAATCTCCTTGTTATTTTCTTAATTAATCATTCAGTCTATAAAAAATATCAGAAAACACTTAAAAACAAAACAGGTAATGTCTTCAGAGGTCTTTGTTTAGTCAATCGCACATCTAGATTCAAGATTTCTGTAATCAAGAGTAGAGAGTAAAAAAACAAAAAAAAAAACAAGATTATTTGATTCATTCATTATTTCAGCTCTAAAATCTTGAAGATTGAACGACTGAGGACACAATGATGTCCAATAAAAGCCCAAACACTCCACCTCATGTGTTCAATATTTACTGTTCTGTAACTTAACAGTCTCGCTCTGCTACGTTTGGCTAGAAAACGCCAAGCTGTTGGAATCAGCAGCTTTTCAGGAGGTCTGTCACTTTAATTAACAGTGAGGGGGGGCCTGACAGCTGTGATGGCAACAGGCGAGCCAATCGCAGGTGCTGTGTGGGGCAAACCGATGAATGTCAGGCAGCCTCCGACAGCAGAGGCCATGTGCAGAAGTAAGATGACAGGTGGCCCGATCCAACGCCTGGCTGCCAAAATGAGTTTGCCTTTGGGAGCCATACAGGAACATGACAGGACTAATGAAAATGGCAGCGTCTGAATGTGTTACGCTCCACAATAGCATATCCCAAGGTTAGCATGGATAGAAAAAGATGTACAAAACCCTGAAATAGATATTCATGCACAACAGTGAATAGAAAGTATTCTTCCAGTTGACCCGCAGACTCATTTGAAATTCGCTGGAGAAGAGAAGATTTGAGTTTTTTAAAGTCTGAGTCTCAGTGGGAGCTGCTCTAAATACCTCATAGCTTGCAGGATGTAGAAGCAGACACCCTCAGGTGCAACAACACAACTGACTGACACACATGTGAGCATGAAAACATGCAAAGAATTCTTTTTCCATTTTTTTTAACCATTTGTCACTCAATATACGGTATTATTTTGGTTGTTTTGGGTTTCTGTTTTTTTTTTACACATAAGACTATCAGCCAACAAAAATGTATCCAACAAATGCTCAAGGCCTATTCAGAGACATATTCAGAGCATAAAATCATAAAAGTGAAATATTTTGGAAAGTCTTTAGCAGTTATTGAAATTAAAGCATTGAAAAACACATACATTTAGATGGAAAATCTCTATTTCTTGCTACACTACGCTGCCACTCCACTACACTGCAGATTGAAACATATCGCTAAATTCATTTGACAGCTGTAGTTACTTTTAGATTACGATTCTATGTAAAATATGATTACTTTAAAAAAAAATAGAAGACACGGTTATAGATCAAACCAGCAGTTGCCAGCATTTGTGACTTGAGACCAAATAAAAATGTATATTTGGGGTCCCTTGACTGTAGTTCCACCAAAGTGACATTTCCCCTTTAAACTTAGTGGATGGTTAATTTAAATAACTTTCAAGGCCCAGAAGGGGACATTATCCAATTTCTCACAAAACCAGTGAAAAATTTATGAAATTTTGTGTAGCAGAATTGTGTGTGTGTGTGTGTGTGTGTGTGTGTGTGTGTGTGTGTGTGTGTGTGTGTGTGTGTGTGTGTGTGTGTGTGTGTATTTTCTACCTCATTAATCATCTTACAACACTATATCTTGCAACCTTCAGGAGGGCCTGACTGCTACGAGACTAAAATACTAATTTCTTCAATAGTAAAATGTTGTGTACATGTTGTTTGCCATATATGTGTGTGTAAATAAAAATATCAGCTGTCTTTGTGTCGAACAAGTACTTTAATTTTTCATACTTTAAGCAAATTTTGCTGACAATACTACTTTCTTTCATTTAAAAGAGCTCTTAAATGAAATAATTTTATTTATGAGTAGTTTTACATTAATGTATTGTACTACTTATACTACTGGGGGGAAGCAATGCATTTTAATGGAAACCCTTATCATGCACAGAAACTATAATTGTCAGAAAAATGTAGTGGAGTTAAAAAAAAAATTCAGACTGTCTTGTGAGCAAGACAAAAAAATCACAAGTTTTTACCTGAAATCCTTCAGATAAAATAAAGATAGCACCTATCTGTAACAACTTTTTGTGAATCCATGTTTTTGACATTTTAGGTTCAGTGAGAATTTGATGGACATCTGCGATCAGTCATCCAGTTATTCAGCTGAAAGATATTGCTGGAAAAACACCACTAAGCACGTACAAAAATAAAAATAAAAAAACTATAAAGACAGCCACAGCGGTGAAGAGCTGGCATGCATTTGTCTTGTGGGCGTGTTCTCATCCCTGCCAACAGTATTCCTCTGTATCAGTGTAGATGTGCTCAGTGTCGGCTAAGTTTCCACAGTGTAGCTGCTGTGTGAGGAGCGCTGCATGCTCAGGCCTGTTTCTTAAGCCTTCCATTCTGACACACACAAAGGTGCTGCACATCCAGGCTTTGTGTTCAGGATTAGCAGAGCAAAAATACGCTGCAGCCACAGAGAGACACTGAAAACTGCTGCTTCCGTTTTGTCACATACTCTCACAGCTGAAAGGACCGCTAAATTCCACTGAATATGACACGGGATCGCCCCACGTGCAGCGAAAGTATCAGCAGCACCCAATGATGTCGGAGTCTGAGGAGGGGGAGAAGAGCTGAAATGATAATCCGGAGCGTCGGGAAATAATTTAACTAGCCTGACAAGTTAAGAGTTTTATGACTGTACTCTCAGCAGAGCACAAAAGGTGTCCAGTTGTTTCTAACTGGTCTCTGACCAAAGAACAGCACGAGCCATCAAGTCCAATTAGCGTTGCACACTTGTGCCACAACCCAGAGGTTTGAGAGCAGCAGCCTGAGAGCAGCAGGGAAGGATTAAAGCTCTCTGAAGGGAGGTAGTTAGAAACATACTGTAGGAACGGGTTAAACTGCTGGACTAAACCTACTTCATCCAGGATCCAGTCATCTTTTGGAACTGAATGGTGCTTTTAGTTTCACTCTTTGCTCTCTCAAAGCTCTTATTTGCTCACTGAATAAACTGCTCTCAATTGTTCTCACAGTTTTATGGAGAATACATTATTCTCCACTTGATCGTATATCAATCTCTGATGTGTAGTTTGCCAAAGAAGCTTCAGACAAAGAAACTTTAAAAAAGATTTAAAATATGACATGAAAGCACAGATTAAGCAAGAATAAAGGCTAATGTTGTCGCTCCATGCATGGCTGTCTGTGTAATGGATGATTTTTAATGTCTACAGCAAATAAACCTTTCTGCTGATGGATTTGTTTTGCTTTCCGTTGTGTGGATAAAAGCAGGAATCCAGCTGCATGGATGTCAGTGGTGCTGTGGGTCGCTGTGAGGCCTGTCTGTGCTCATCTCCCCCAGCTCCCTTTTCATACACCCTTCATGCTTTTTGTGTCTAAGACTTCCCTGCCTGGTTTTAGTTGAGCCTTTCGCCTGAGCGGTTCCAATTGGATGCCTAAGAAGACTTTTTTCTCTCCCCTCTATTGTGTAAAAACCATACCAGCTGACAGTTCTGTCTGTGAATCCAGGCTTCAGTTCTTTGTCGCGATGCTGCATTGTGACAGAAAACTCTCAGGTGAACAAAAAAAAAGTGAGAATTGTTCAATGAAGAGAAAGATATTGTGGGAAAGGTTTCTGAGGGCATGTGCAAAAGAAAGAGATTCGAACAAGCTGATGCTGGAGAAAGAAACATTTTACGCTTTTCATTTTGGAATAATACAAGTAAGCTTTCTGGAAATTTTAATGTGTTGGACCTAGGTAGATTTTTTTTTTTAAAAGGGACAAAAACTTGTGTCTTCAGTCTTTACCAGCTCTTCCACTGTGACTGCTATAAAATCCACTTGAAAATACTGTCAATCATTACTGTTAAAATGCATCAGACGACAAGTATGGACAGAATCTCCAGATTTTGCAGAGCAGAATTCTTGGCTCTGGGATCTGACAGAAATTGAGTTTCTTATCTAAAATGGCAGAGTGATTTCAGATTTTCTCTGCGTAGGCTGCTGTGCCTGACTAAGAGTTCTTGATTTATTCCCAGTTCCAGTTTGACAAACACATCTTAAAGCAGGGCTGCATTTAAAGGGACCACAGGTAAAATAAAATGAAACCTGTCTTCGCATTTTGTCTGCCTTTGTTCATCTGTCTGCCCCACACTCTGTTTCATTCCCTCCTGTGTCGTGTGTGTTGGAGGTTTAGATGAGATACGCTGTGTGTTTGACTGCTGATACCCTGGAATTTGCTGCAAAGATACAGCTGGGATCACAAGCGCAGATCACCTTACTGTGAAAAAGAGAGTGATAGCAGCTGGAAAGCAAATGAACATATGTGAGCCATCTGGAAAAGTCACCCAAAAACACTACTGTATCCTCTGTGGTGAGACAAAGGAGTCATTTTACTTTATGAAAATACCTGTTTCCTCTCTTTTTTCCACTGCAGATGAAGCAGAAAAGCGTAGTTTCCTTCTAGCCAGTTGTAATGTAATTGTAATTAATGCAATAAAGTTGTGCTTTAGCGCTCCCTGAAGTGTCTTACAAATCATCTCTCACATTCAGCAGGCTTGTAACCTGTCCATCTGCATATTTGATGTGCATTCGCTGTTTGGCCCCAAACTGCACGGTGATTGTTCGGCACTTTCAAATGAGCTTCACCTGCTGCTGTTCAAGAGGTCAGAAGATCTGACTGCAGGGTTAAAACTGTGGCCATCACTGAGAGCGGGTGAGACACGATAAGTGTTTAGATGGTGATAACAGCTTACACTTGCAGATAAGCACTGCAAAAAAACAAAAAAACAAAACACCGCTTTTATTGGCTCTGCACGGAACGTGATGGATGAAACAAAGGAGCGCTTGCAAGAAAAGTTCAAACAGTTCCTTTGCCTCCTCCACACCTCTGTCAGATTTTGATGTCAGTTTCAGATGCTGTTCCAGTACCTAAGCACACTGACCCAATTACAGCCCAAAACTGCAAACTAGAATCCTTACAGCGCTAACACTTGGCAGGGTAAAAGAGCGTATCAGATAAGCAACCATGTTTTTTTGTAGATTTTTATGTTGTATAATTTTGTCATTTTGAGTGGTAACATTGTAAATCTGCTATGTTCCTTTTCTGTCTACTTAACATCTATTGCATGTTCTGGAAGAAGTATCCCTTCTCCTGATTTAAAGGTTTTTTGAAGGTTTTCTGTACCTGGTCCAGCCTTTTAAGAACAGAGTATGTTGCAGATTGCAAAGCTTCTCAAGGGAAATTTGTGATTTTTGATTTTAGGCTAGAAAAAAAAAGGCTCCATTCACGGTTTAAATGATGTGTGTACTTGATCGCTGCCATTCCACTGAAAAGAGAGGACAACACAGAGGTGCAGTAAGCTGAAGATCTTTTACCACCAAGTGCAGCTTTGGTACAGTGAACTCAGCTCTTCATTGAAGTAAGCCGACCGTGCATCTTGACATTACCCTGCACAGGTACGAGACTAGAGACAGTAAATCGATATTGACCTACCTTTTTGACAGATTCAAAGCTCCTGGCTAGTCTTTGTTTTATAATCTCTTCAACCTTATGTACCGGTGACATGGATTACAGCGTTTCTAAAACTAGAGTGTTCCCTGTTTCTTCTTAAATCTCAGGACCTGGATAGACTATAATGGATGTATTTGTGTCCCCTCTTGTTCGTATGCATTGTTTTAACCTGTCAGTGGGAATGGAGGAGGCAGCAGGATGACAAACAGGGACAGTAAAGGGTTGGGATGGAGCGACTGCAGGCCACATAAAGGTTACTAGTGCCATCACTCCCACTACCTGGAGTGTCTGTCACATCTAAGATAACATTAGAAGAGATGAGCTGTTTTGACTGATGGCAGATAAAATGTTTCCAGCGGAGACACCTTGGCGCTCTGCTTTTCTCTCTTTATATTTGACCTATTGAGCGTTTCACTCTAGGCCGTCACTGCTACACTGAGCTGTTTGTGTCTCTGAAGGCAGATGACCATTTTCAAATTAGTCAACTCCAGTCTAAAGCGTGTTTTGATCATAGTCGCTTGTCTCGAATGTTTGAGCTTCATTGCACAGAATAATGCATGTTTCGCATTTTGACACTACAAGGCTGCTTTTTAAATTAATCTGCTGAAAGTAGAAAGGTTCTCTGAAATCCGAGTTTAAGGCGTTTGATTTGTAACATCACAAGGAGTTTCAAAGTCAGTCCTGGTTCAAAGAGTCATCTTACATAAGTTTAATGTGAAAACTAGAATCTTACTGATCTTCCAGTGATATGGGTGAGATCAAGTAATTGCACATTTCTGGATTTTTTTCAATGAGTGGCGAGGCGTATATGTCATTTTAGGCATTTATACCAATGTAAATCAGAATCACAATCAGAATCAGCTTTAATAGCCAAGTACCTACACAACATACAAGGAATTTGGTTTCGGCTGTTGGCGTCACCCTAGGAATATGGAAAGAGAATAATAAAAAAAAGACTACAGAAAGAAGAAGAGGAAAATTTTACAAAGCTAGAAAGGAATATATAAACACAATAGTCCAAAATGATAATTGCAAGAGTGATAATACAGTGCAAAAAGCAGAGAATGCTGTTCTTAGTGCAAAAAGTAAGTAGTACATGTCCATTGGTATAATGTACATTGCACAGGTATCAGGTATTGTACAGGTAAAAAACTTCAGTATGGGAAATCTAAATGATCTCAAATAATCATTTCAAGCAGGGTATTGTATGTATCTACGTACATATATGGAGGGGATATCTAAGAACTTGTGCACACAAATACGTACGGATATTTTCAATCTGTTTTAACCCTTTGATGCGCAACATCGGTCAAAAGTGACCCAAATCCAATGGAAAATAGGTATCTCCTGACCCACACTGCACATCAAAGTGTAAAAAAGAAATTCTATCCACATGACTATTGTTTTACAAAATACCGCCAAATGCAATGCAAAAACTGCAAATGGTGCCAGACCAGTTTACTTTAACAATATGCCAAATACCAGAGAAGAACATTGAAGTCATTTTGTCATTTCTACAGACTGCTAATGCAGATCCTTTTGTGTGCCAGTAAAGTGATGCAAAAATGCAAAGTTCAGTTGTAAACTTATGTCTTGTGTCGACCAAATATAAAGAAACTAGTGAATATATCCACCATATCCACATATTCAATACTCAAAGCAACTCAAACAATTACAGTGAGACATCATTGCTTCCTGAACACTCCCCTTTAGATGTCCACAAGGACACATGTAAACCAGTTATAAAAAAAAATCTGCACTAAAAAAGACATTTGAAAAAAAAAAACAACAACTTTTGAGTGGTCTCAAACAGCATTTGATTATGGATGAGCGACCAAAACATACAAGTGTAGACAACAGCAAAATTGGAGTCCTGCTAGTCTGACGTGAAAAGCTGGAAGTCACATAATTTCCTGTGCCTAAATTCTGATAAAACTCAGATGCTGGTCATTGGCCCAGCCCAACACAGACACCACTGCTATCAAGAGACATTTACTCTCGACAACTGAGTGGATTTTGGTTTGACAGCCAAAAATCTTGGTGTGACACAAGAGAAAGACTTCACCTATGTGACCTTTTCTCCAGATTAAAATTGCTAAAAAACTGTCTTTTCTGTCTCAATCAGTAGTTTTTGTAATGTTTTTCAGTGACTCAGAATGCAGCTGTTAGAATTTTAACTGAAACATTTGACCACATTACAGCAATTTTACTTTTCCTTCACTGGTTGACTATACATGTCAACTTTAAGGTGCGTCTGATCATATATAAAATTCAAAATGGGCATACCGATCTATACCTGTCAGATCTCCTTAAACCTTTTATTCCCTCCTCTGTGCTGCTTTAAAGGTTCCCCTTCTGTCCCCTGCTGACATCTGACTGACTCGCTTCAGGCTTTTAAATCCAACCTTATCTTTTTGCTGAACTTTTGCTGAATTGCTGGTCTTTGATTACTTTGGGCCTTCTACCAGTTCTCATCTTCCCTGTTGTGGGTCAGTCTGTCTTGATCAATCCAGTACTCACACTATCGTCCATGTGCATCCTGCCAACAGAAAACGACTGCATCTCTCTTTTCTCCTCCTGTCCTCTCTGTTCACTCAGGTCTCTCTGCGGAGGACGATTGATCATCCTTGTTCCTCTATTTCTCTTCCCTGACTGTCAGTGCCTCATTCCAGATGTTCTGGATGGGGATCTTCGACCTCCAGGAGATTGATTATCTCTTTGTTTCTCGACTGTGTTGCTCTTGTTTCTCTCTTCTGTGTTTTCTTCCCTGTCCTAGAGGTGTAAATACTGTGCTTGAGTTTTGCCTCCTGTGTGTTTTTCTGTATCTAGGTCTTTTGCTAAAAAGCAGGTAGTGTGGCTCTGTTCCTATCTGTTGCCGGCACACTTAACTTCGCATTTATGAATCATTGTCATGTATATCCTATGAAAATGCTCAACTTTATTGACATATTTGAACAAGCAGTGATTCCAGATTAAGTGTCAATGATTAGAACCTCCTTAGGAAGTAATAGGTAGAACCGGTCTTATTTAAATCACTGGCAACTATGGTTTACTAGTCCCCTTGCTATTGACATGTGTGGAATCATCATGTCAAGATCTAAAGAACTCTCAAAGTCCTTCAGAAAAAAAGGTGTGGATCCCTCCGAGTCTGACCAGGGATTTAAACGGATCTCAATATTATTTGAAATAAATCATTCCATTGTGAGGAAAATCATCTACAAGTGGTGCAGATATCAATCGACTGCCAATTTGTCCAGAAAAAAATCACCCCAAAGACTGACTGATCGTTTCTCCAGGAACTCCAAATGTTCCTCACAGGATCTGCAGGTAACTCTTGCAGCTGTTGGTGTCAAAGTGCATGGGAGGTTTGCCAGGAAGAAGCACTTGCTGTCCAAAAAGAACATTAGAGTAAAACTACAGACTGCCAACGAACATATAGGAAAAGAGCAGGGATCCTGGAATAATGTGCTCTGGACGGATGAATCAAAGAAAAACTGCAGATGCGTTGACCAAGACGGCTTTTCAGGAGAAGAACCTCAGACCAAATGTGAAGCATGGTGGTGGAAATGTTTTGGTTTAGGGTTGCCAAAGCCAACATTTTCCAAGAGATGTGCTTATTTTTGCAAATTAAAGTATGTTTACTATCTATCTATAGCTTTGTCATCCTAATCGCCCATCTATTGCGTGTCTGTCTAG
Organism: Amphiprion ocellaris; assembly: GCF_022539595.1. Classification (NCBI taxonomy): domain Eukaryota; kingdom Metazoa; phylum Chordata; class Actinopteri; family Pomacentridae; genus Amphiprion; species Amphiprion ocellaris. The sequence goes on from NC_072768.1 coordinate 10,680,814, forward strand.
CCAGCAAGAGGGATTCCAATGCAAATCTGCAATACTGGAATATATAAATTACAATTTAACATGACATTCCTTGGAAACATGCATGCATATTCCCAAGTCAGAATAACAGTTTTGCGTCTCAGACTTCAGATGAGCTGGGTGAGCTGCAGACAGCATGTGTGGCAAACATTTGTTTCAGTCAGGTGACGACACTAGTTCTTCTTTCTCTGTAATGAAAATTTGACTTCACCAACACGACTCAGTTTGCTGCGTTGGTGTTGGCGTGCTGCTGCAGGCTACAAGCAGAAGATGAAATGTAAATTCATAAGTCAAGATTAAAGGTTTATGAAATGCCAAGACATTACGGAGCATTTATCATTTTCACCTCCACCTAAATGGCACACTTTATTGCACTCAGCTCAGATTTTGGCTTTCAGACGTTGCTCAGTGACACAAAAAAGGTTGAATCAGAATTACTTTTTTTAACAGTGCAACACTGGGCTTTTTACCCGAGGCTCCTTCGTCATGATCCCCCGCCATGCCAACACAGGGGTCTCATTAAAATAAATGAGGAAACTAGTGTTTTTCACCACAGTGTTAGTGTTCTAGTGAAAAGGGCCCCGAGGCTGTGGAAACCAGTTATACTTGGATTGCCCTCTGAGCTCATCCAGGTGTGGTTTGATATTCAGAGGAAACTGGAAGACCTTGTATTTTCTTCCTTTGCAGGAATGTAGTATAATCTGTCACCAGCTCAGGGACTTCAGGTCTCCTGACTGCACCGCTGTATAGCTTGTTCAGCTGGTGCACAGAAGACAACTTGCTTTCCTTCAGCTGTGCACCCCAGAAAGAGTAATTTTCAGGCTCTCCCTGGCTCTTTACACCTTCGGTAAAGCTGTAGTGGCAGCTCCAGCCCCTTTCAGGGTGCTGGACATAATAGCTATGTGCTAAGTGGATGGCTGGGTGCTTTCTATGTGCTTCTAACAAAGAAGCAGCAGCAGCAACCTTGGACTCTCCCTCACTACTGTGGAATCAGGGACATTTTATTTCCTTGGTCAGACAGCAGTGACATCTGTGTAGTTGATTTTTACAAAAAAATTACAGTTTGATTGGAAATGCTTCCCTGCAAGTGACATAAATTCATATAATGTGGCCATGTTGCCTCATTAATGCCATGCAGCTTCAATGATTGTAGTTTGCTGTCATGGATATTCAGTTACTGCACCTACATGCCTTTTCTACTCTTTTTCCATCCTTACAGCTACTTCCAAGGAACAAGTGCATACTGTTTAAGAGCAAAATATGGACTATATTTAGTTTGATTGTACATATACTATGAGTATTGCATATGCTGCAGGGTAAAACTCTCCTCTGAGCAGTTGATTTAAACTTGCACTGGTGGTTTTCCTTGAGATTCTTCTTCATATTTCTGCAGCCACAGGTTTACGTGATTCACGTGCCCTGACAGTTACAGTACGTGTCTGTTAGGACACATGATAGCTGCACATAAAAGCTAACCTATTTTACCTAATATATCATTTGTCATATTACTGAATTTTCAACAGCCCAAGGTATCTTTCTTACTCGGTTTGCTTTGATTGGCACAAATGAGAGGAAATGTAGACAATACTGGGACAAGTAGAGGCAGACAGACTCCAGCAGACTGTTCATATATAAGTCATTAGAACCACCATTCACTTTCAGTACTTCAACACACAAAGAGTGACACAGAGTAGCTGCAACTTGAAATGGAGATGTCATAAATCAGATGCAAATCATTTCACTTGTATTCCATTGTGAAGGTTGTTACACCAGAGTAAATTTTAAACAGTCACGGAGAAATCTAAACTCAGAGCTTCCTATGCAATTTAAGTAGACTGAAAAAAAGAAAGATTTTTTGGAATCAGACGCATTAGGACTGCGCAGACACATTACGATGAGGTTAAATATGTGGTGACTCCTACTGGAGCTTTAATTAAAGTTACTGGTAAGAGGACCAGCCTGCAAGTTGAGACAGAGAAGATAAAGTCAGCGTGGCCTGAAGGCAACTATGACTCACGGATGTTATTTTGGCTCTGGTATTAGGATTTTTTTTTTTTCTTTTCAAGGGGTGCTCGAGTCTCCTCCTGTTTCACAACTTTTCAGGAGAGCTGCTGTGTTCGAGGCGTTGCCACGAAGATCCGTCAGTAAAACATCAACAGCCTCCATCATCATTCCACTGTGTAACAAACACCTGACCAAACACCAGATGTGAGCTCCTCTTCTTCCATTGCAGCTCTGCACCCGTTAAACTTACTGTTAATTAACTTCATTGCACACACTCCTAAGGCTAAGGCTACTCCATAACAGATCAAACCTTTATAGCTTGTTCAGCAGCAGTGTTTTTTTTCCTCATTAGGGTCTGATCCAATTAACCTGCCTCAATTACAGCCGATACAAAGAAATTACAGTATCATTTTACATATACATGCACAATCGATAACAGCATCATTTAGCCCCGGAGGGAAGGTCCACAGTCTCAGAGGGCTGATATTTATCTCTGAGTCTTTCTCCCTGTAATTAGACATCCAACAGCCCTTCAGTTAATCTGAACCCAAAGCGTTGACATTTCCAAATCTCATTAATGAACCACAGCACACTTTACAAAGAGGGAGCGGACGAGGTGCAGGGATACGAGCTTGGATGACATGCCGCGCTACAGCACTGCCGTCTTTTTCAAAATGTTAGGCGGAATCTAAGGGGAAATGGTTTCTCTTTTGGCCTGCCGAGGGGACAGCATACATCTTAATGAGTTTCAAATTAAACTGTTCTTTCAGCCACCACTGAATTCCACTCTTCCACAATTTTAAAGAGACTATAAATATTTCAGTATGGAAATGATCTCTTTTCTAGGGCCTGAAATGCAAATGCAGTTATTTCCATCAGTTCAGGATGAAACTGCAGTCTAGGATGGATTGTTCTACGAGCAACTGACCCATGATAATGGTTTCAAACTTAACTGCTATGTTGATTAGAAATCAGATCTACTTCACTGATATTGCTGGGAATGGCTGCAAATGTTGCCATCTAATAATTGTCATATTTGCCGGAAATAATGAAAATGAATTGGAGTATTAAAATGTGAAACGGAGCAAGTTGTGAGGTTTGAGGTTATCTCGGCTGGGGAGCTTTAAAGTCAATGTGTGTGGTCAGAGTAATAAAGACAGAGAGCTTAAAAGCAGCTGGGGCTAAAGGTGCTCCATGAAAACCTGCAAGCCAACTGTGTCTTAATGCTGAATATTTACTGCCTGGACTGGTTGGAAACTCATTTTTTGCAAATTACTTGAAATTTCGTCAACATTTTCTGCTGCTTTATTGAACACTGTTCCTCTTGCGGCTCGAGGAAGCCTGTTTCTGTCTGACACCAGAGCATGAAGGCTGCAGAGTCATTTTGGGCTGCCAATAATTGGCTCGCACCTGCACTGGCTTTTCGCTGCAGCTATTGTGACAAGACGGGACAAAAGCGAGGGCAGTACGAAGCCCCTGCAGCTGTGCATACATGACAACACTGCAGGACACTAGTAAAGTTCAACAACCAGGCAGAAGAAGGCATGAAAGAGCTGCGAGGAATTCAGACAGGCTGCCTATTTTCCAAAACGGAATCCTCACACAGTGCTAGCATTCAGTTAGATCTCCCATTTAGGAGCATTTAGAACTAACACGGTAGGTCAGTTTATTGTGATAATGTCTCTGTTTCTACTGCGCCCATATTTTTCTCAGTGTTATCATTGTTCTGCATTTACACAGGTCAAGGATGGATAACTTGAGTTTAAATGGAGGGAAAATAGTGGTTTTGACAGGAAGCCATTCAAAGACAGAGTTGTCTTTTATTGTGTCTCTGCTGCACAGAAATACAATCAGTTTGAAGCATATAAACTAATACAGCAGTGACAGTGAAGAATAAAATGGGTTTCCTAACATAGAGATGCGAGTTTAAAAAATGTTGTATTAATCCATGTAGTCGGATGAATTAGTATAATACACACAACTTCATAATTTTAATTATAGTCTACTGAGGGTCAGAATTTTTCACCTATTGTCTGTGTAAAATGCAAGACAAAAAAAATGCAATAATTGTTTTAACGACAGTGGAGACCAGTGTAGGCACAATGCCAATATTTTCATTTTTTCCACAGCATGGAGTTGAAGCTTATCTAATTCTATATTCATAAACTGAATATATAAATAGCCTTCCACTTTTTTGTGCAGAATTTCAGAGGCAGGAAATTAAAAAGGCATCTGTTTTATTGAGATAAGCCTCAGTTGTCTTCCATGCATTTATGGCATCTTGCATGCAAATGGAGTCATGGCTGCTCACCAGCGTGTTTTTGTAAACCCCGTCAGGTGCTAAATTGTGATGATCACTCACAGTCTAAAACAGTTATCCAATGTTTCTGCCTAAAAATTTGGCTCCATGCGATGTGTCTTTCACTGACATCGGTTCTGTTTAGCAGCAGAGATAATTATTTGTCTAGCAGCCTGTACACACTCTGTCTAGTTTGGTCCATGTCTGGAATTAAGCAGTGTGCATAATTCTCACTGGATTGCAGTCTGGCTTTAGACAGAAAAAAAAGGGGGGCGGGAGAAAAAAAAACTCACCTTCTCTGCTCCAAATGTGAAAGGAGATTCTATAATGAGGGTTTACACATTCAACTCCCTTCCTCTGTGTGCATGAACAGGCCAATTTGCAAGCTTCCTGCATTCATATTGTTACAGACCGTGGCAGTAATTCCACACACTATCTGAGCCCCACATATCACCCCTTAATAGAATTTTTTGAATTCGTACTCACACCTTATTACCAAAGACAGTGATGCTGTGTGCACCACCCCTTCTTTTTAAATGCCAATCACGTACATGGAGCATTGATCTTAGTGTAGTTGTATTTTCACAGACTACTAAAGGGACTCTCACTGGTTAACACTGTTCTACTTTCACAGCCTTTCAAAGAAAAAAGGACAAGAGAAACCTTTGGCAGTAATAAAAGTTCAGTCGTAGCACTAACAACTGCTCTTCAGTCCTGTTTAATGTGGTCAGGATCACAATACAATGTCAGCAATAGTCTACACAGCCGCATATGCATGTATAGCATATGTATGATCTTATACAAATGGATATTAGTCCTTGATAAATGATTTCATGGGGTACAATAAAAGCATTGAGCATTGTCTCCTTTAAAAGAACAGGCAGTAGTGGATGATAACAGCAATGAATATTAAAGTGAACAAAGGAGAACCTTTTATATATATATATACATATATATGTGTGTGTGTGTGTGTATATATATATATATATATATATATATATATATATATATATATATATATATATATATATATATATATATATATATATATATAATACGAGATGCACACACATTAAGCCCACTTGTGTTTGCAACACAACAGGTTTTTTCTGAACCCTGTAAGACCCAAATATAGAAAAAAATGAGCAAAAAAAGAATAAAACAAAACAAAGCAAAAAAAAAAAAATATATATATATATATATATATATATAGTTGAAAAACATGAGCAAAAAATAAATAAAATTAAACAAAAACATTATATATATAAATTTTTGTGAAATATATACTAAAATATATTTCAAAATAGCATTTATTTTTTCTATATTTGCGTATTTTTTATATATATATATATACACACACATATATAATAGAAAATAATAATTAAAAATTATAGATATAGATATAGATATAGATATATACACACATACATATATGTAATAGAAAATAATAATTAAAAATTATTATATATATAGATAGATATAGATAGATATAGATAGATATAGATATAGATACACAAATTCATATATATATATATATATATATAAAAAATAGAAAATAATAATTAAAAAATAAAACAGTGGGTTTTACAGGGTTAAATATCTCTCTAAATCTGCAGCACAGATCCTTCAATTAAAAATATCTGCTATGATTGCAAAGTGTATGGCAGTGAACGCCAATTATTTTCTTCACTACTTTGTCTATTACTGTCAGAAATAGAAAAAAAAATGCACAACACAGTTTCTTACAGCTCAATGAGATGCCATCAGACGCCTTGTTTTTCCAACCAGAACCTAAAGAAACTCAAGGCAGCAAATGTTTGATGTTTCTGCTTGTGAAACTATTTAAACAATCAATTAATTAGCAAACAAATGGATGCTGTAATGGATTAATTGCTTAATTGTTTTCAGCAGTACTACAGGTGAGGGTACAGAGTTGTTAATCAACTTCACAGGAAACAATGATATTTTAAATGGAGTCCAATCAGGGGGAAATTAGCATGTTTCTGTGAGGTGATATAATAATCACAGGTCGCTATGTGTCTCAAACAGTCCTGTCCAATCTTTCAGAGATGTGTGGACACAAAGCGTGACATCTCCCAAAAAACACTGGATGATCCAATAAGAGCATACAAAGCTTACTAATCCATGTGTCACTCAGAAATACTGCAACAGATGAACCCCCGTCTTTCATCCACACCCAACATGTGGTCACTTGTTCGAGGACACTTCTTCTTAATGTACTTTAGAAGGAAAAAGAACACCTCAAGCTCTATAAAAATGGTTATTCTCCTGAAAGAATGACAGAATAGAAAGAAACAGGAACTGAAACTGCATCTTTGCAACTAATTTCACAATCATTGATTCTCCAGAAGTTTTGACCCAACAGAGGAACATGAAGCAAGATTTCAGTGCCTCCTCCACATTTGTTGAAATTTCAACATGTGCTTTGCGATTATTCATGTCCTTACATGTCTTGTGAATCAATCTGACTACATCTCAAGGTTTGAAAATGAGCGTTTTTAGTAGAATCAAGGGGCTTGTAATGTTTTCTTACATTGCTCTCACAGGTATCTTTTGCTCCCAATAAAGATGTTTCTTCTGTATTTATCTGTATATAGTTGCAGCAGAGGCTACTTTAACCTAAGAGATCTTTTATAATGGACTAAATCACAGGCTGCTAAAGGAAATGAGAGACAGCCTCGAGTGTACAGGCGTCACTTAATGCTTATTTGGTTGCGATAACAGTTACATGCCTGATTGTGTCTGATTTGTCCAGTAAAATGAGGCAGAAACCCATCTGCAGCACACACTCCCACACGATCGAAGTGCTTTATTAATCCAATGACATGTACAGCAGGTCTGTTGTGTTAACTCGCCATAATACCTCAGCAAGGCAGCGTGTGCACCAGCTGTGTTTGAGATGGGGCCAGTATCCGGCACCTCCAAAGCCATTCTTTTCACACTGGGGTGTCACTCTTTCATGTTCTTCTGTTACATCGATGTAAAATATGCTGCCTCTCAGTGGCCATCTGCAGACGGCAGATCCGGGCCGTGGTGGTGTAAACGAGTGGATTACGGGGGTCAGTTTCTTGCTGGACGTGCTGAGGGGGTGATGTAATGTGACAACTCTGTCCAGCAGCTCCCTGCAAATGGCATCTACAGCTTCTAATAGAAGGTGAAGCTCACTGGGAAAGGATTTGACCAGCTCTGCATTATTTTGCAGAATAATTACGAGCCTGGCAGAGAATCCTGGTCATTTTGCTGCTTCAAGTGAGAGAGAAACTGGAGCAGCAGTTGTGTTGTAAGGAGTGCAGGCTTGAAAAGCTTCAGAGGAGGGAGGGAGGGGAGGGAAGGAAGGGAGGGAAGGGGGGTTGTGGTGGTATTTTCCTGCATGCAGTCTGATCCTAAAACACAGGTGCAGCCTCCTTGCAGCCCTTCAGCATACCCCAACCCCCCTCCTCCTGCCTGCAAAGTGTTTGTCCATCTGATCCTCCATTAAATCCTGATTATTATGGATTTGTCCTGTGATTTGCAAAAGATGAGGGACCAACAAAGGTGATGTGGCGAGGAGGTAAATCTGACAAAAAGGGGCTATTTGTTGGCAATTAATGACACATTCTTTAATATAAATCTAGTGTTGTTTATGTTGCAGAAATGGGAACCAATGCAGAAAATAAAGCAAAATCGCATTTGATTTAAGTGAAAGCAACGTTGGGTTTAGTTGCATGTAAAAAAAAAAAAAAAACTGTCAAACTCATTTCTGGCTTGTTTTTCAGCTGCAGCTGCGACCTTTTCTGCAACTCCCCTCTCACCAGAAGCGTCTGAGAGGAGAACTAGTTGGAAAAGGGGGGGATCTGAGATTTGGGGGCTCCCATGCGGCGTCATGCAGAGCCGATCATTGTCTCTCTCACACTTTCTAACTAGCCATTTCACAACATCCACACAGCGGATCGGGCTGTACGCAGCAGCAGCAGCAGCAGCAGCAGATTTGCCCCTCAGGGCTTTTTTCTCTCTTCCCCGACGTCGACCATAACCAACTATTTGGATTCGGCACGCGGATGAGGCCAATTACTGGACTTAATCTATCATAATGTCTCCTCTCCGATCGACTGATAGTCAAATGAGTTAAGCAATGGCTGGAGAGATCCGCCGGCTGCGAGAAGTGGCTGTTTAAATGAACTAACAGAAAGAAGAGCACTTTGATTTGCAGACTTTTTTGTTTTTTTGGAGAAGCTGATCGAACGGACCATCATGCGCAGACTGGCGGGTTTTACGCACAGAGAGCCGCACAGTGCGTTTGATTTGGGAATACTGTGACACATTGGACGTGTTTTTTTTTTTTTTTTAAAAGGGGGAGATTTTTTAAAAAAGAAAAAAATAGGAGTCTGCTTCCTCTCGCTCCTGTTCGCTGTCCTCCGGGTTCCTGCAGGACTCCAGAGTCGCCCATGCAGTCGCCAAGGTTGGTTTCTTGCATGTTTTGGATTTATTCACCATTATTGATTGAGTTTATTTTACACAGGAGGGCTTGTCAAACTCTGTGCTCTGAAATGTGTCTCTTTTTTTTTTTTAACCATCTACTATCCGGATGGAAGGATTTCTACAATATTAACCACCTTGATCCATTCAGTGCCACAGAAGAAACACTAGATTTCTACACTTTACTCACTCTTCCTCCTAAAAAAATGAATAGAAATCCTGCAGCACTATTTTATTTTATTTCTGTCAGGGTTTATTATTACAACCCCCCCAAAAAACGCAGTCAATCTGACATGCCATAAAGGATGATCTCCTTCAGAGCCAGGACAAAATGCGCCTGTCGGCTGCAGATTCTCACCTTTTAAATCCTAAAGTGCATGACAGCTATAATTAGACCAATAACCGAGCTGTCCGTAAAGCTCACATTTAATGACAGGTTTGGTTGTCCTCATAATGCCATGTGCGTTTGTGTCATGATTTGAGGTTTCATATCAGAGCTCATAACAAGCGCCATCTGTTGGAAAAGAGGATCAGTCCACATATCCATGCAGAGGAAATTTTTTTAAAAAAAAGTAGGCTGGAGCACACAGTTTAACCGATCTAACAGCTCACAAGAGGAAATATTATTTACATTCTAACAAAATGTCATCAAAATGTCAAAGGTGTGACAGCTGATGTGAAAGATTTAGAGCAGCAGACTGTAAAACATGACTGGATTTATGGAGGTGTTTTATTGTTGCTATTCCACCTTTACCTGGTACAGCATGTGGAGCACAGCAGATGGCAGATGTGTCTATATAATATTTAGTATTTCCTAATTTATAGATGCATGTCATGTGAAATTGGGGGTCTGTCCAACTGTACAGATTATACTTAATCAGGTAAAATTAATCCAACATCATGCTAATCAGGGAGCCATCATATTATCATCTAAAAGTGGCTTGCTTTATTGCAAAAGACAGCATCTGAGAAGAGGTGCTAACCTCATTTTGACTGGTTATGTAGCCTTTAGGAGGAGAATTACAGAGCTGCAGCTAATTATTTCATTTTATTATTGATTAATCTACAAAAAAGTCAGAAAATTGTTTACTAAAATGGTGTTTTAGTCTTGGAAATGGCTTGTTCTCTTCAACCAAAGATCTCAAAGATGATACTTCTACATGTGATATTAAACTGGGGTCACACAGGGTTTTTTGGCTTTTTTTTTTTTTGCTTGATAAATGATTCTAACAATTAAACTGCTGATCAGAATAAATTGGCATAAAGGCAACATTTGGATTTAAGCAATAAATAAATAGGTCTGCCATGAACAAAAAAATTGATCTGGGACATCAATTTAAAGCAGATATTTCTTTGATATGTATGAAAAAATCTGTCAAATAATTAGATATCACTGACCATGATCAATAACTTAAAATCTCTGACATCTTAATGCTAATCTTTAGATGCTATTATAATTTATTGACAGTCATTTATCAGCTTGTTCTCAAACAGGTCACAAAAATGACAAATCCACTAAAACATTTAGTGACCTAATCACTGACAGCAATCATGCAGCTATTAAATATGGGAAAACTATGCAAAAAATGTAAATAATACTACATGTGGCACCCTTGTCACTGCAACAGGTGAACACATTTGGTGTACAAGCGTTGTGCTTTGTCACATTTGTGTACGGCTGCATTGATTCTGAGGGTTTTCTTCCCCACGATCAACCAACACTCGATAGAGATATCAGCATCAAAGCCTTCACAGTGTTACGGGGCAATTTCACTCCCTCTGCAGCCACAGTATCTGCACCACAATCCAAAAATATTCCACAATTCATCACAACATTTCACTGAGCAGCTTATACCTTTCAGCTGCAGTCATTCATTTCAGATGTGAAAAAGCCTGCTACAGTGGAGTAAGTCTGCGCAGGGCCACCCTTGTTGAAAACATGTGTAGGCTCAGACCTCATTGTACATGAACGTATCCATCACCCATGAGAGGGACAGCAACCACAAAGACATTCAGCACTCGATGGAAAAACACTGTACGGCCAGCCACAACCTGAGTGTATGCAGCCATTCGTCTGTTTAAATGGCAGTGAAAGACACCAGCGCTGTGTCATTTGTGCAACTGAAAGATAATCAAAAGAAGGGGGTATTACAACATATGGAGGAGGAGATCAACGCCTGCTCTGCTGGTTATTCACGGAAATGTGCTCAAATCCATTAAATCAACATGCAAGAACATACTCATAGAAGAAGTAAAAGCCCAGCTGTGTGAATTTTAGTCAAGTAAACAAGCAGCGGTAAAAATATTCATTCATTTACCAACATATTAACCATCAAGTGTATTCACTGGCTTTGACTTTCATGTACTTGGGGTAAATCTTTACATGCTGGGTGAACTATTGCCACAATCCCATCAATAAACACTTCAATATTTCCATTAAAAACACATGGGTCACACTCTCATTAGTTTTTTTCCAGAGATTTTAGTCATTTGCCAACCTGTCGATGAGTTTACGTCATATAATTACAGACATGTCACACATAGTGAGTGATTAAACATTAATTCTGCTCTTGATTTGGGGCTAAAGTCAATTGTTAATCAGAATTAAAGCCCTCTAAGAAGATTGGAGCTCAGATAATACAAATGAACAGTAAAGGAAAGCATGCTGATGTCTATAAAACATTGGTTTCACTCACTGTTTCTAAAAGGATGGCAATGACTGTTTAAAATATAAGAATTTGTCTCAGTAAATGCAAAAATAAAACTTCAGTTCCTACAACATGAAAGCCTGCATGGCCTTGACTACCATGTTGTGATATTCAGTTTTAATTTGATAGGGTATGTTTTGATTAAATGTCTTTGTGGCCCTTTAATACACAGTCTTCCATATTTCTGAAGCACTATTTGTGACAGTTTCATACACAGAACTGCAACTATTAGTCAGTTAAGCAGTTGAACATTAATAATTGATTGACTCTCAAGGAGAAAAGCCAAATATCCACTTGTTCCACCATGATGAACACAAGCATTAAGAGGCTGTTTGCTGTTATAATCAAACCAAACAGGGTCAGTGTGGGACTCGATCATATGTATTTTGTAAAATCTTGTTCCAGGATTTCAATTAAACATTCAAACCCACGACTGCTTTCAATTAAACGGTGCATCACTTTGTGGATGTGTGGAGTTGGAGATTTGGCTTGTATCCATCATTTTACGTTGATGTGACACCAGACGTGTTTGTGTCAAATGATATGAAGCAAAGTTGGTAGTTTGTGTGCACTGTTGGTAATTTCCTCTTGTTTTTGTATCACATTTGCCCTGTGGAGGCTGTTTTCCTTCTCTCGGCTCGGTGCTGTGAGTGCAGCGGCGGATCAAGCCTTTCTTACCTGTGGCCTTGTGGACTCGTGAAAAGTCGGTCGTCGGCGAACAAGTCTGCACATTGAGGTGTAATCTGAGAGTTTGTGAAGGGGGGGTTTCGGGGCAGAACAGGCGGCCGTGATTGGTTCAGTGTGTCCGCTTTGGCCCTCCGAGGCTGCTCCTCCTCGACACTCCCCGAACACAAGACGCCGCTGCCGCCCGCTCACAGCCGTTTGTCCTCCGCCGCCTGCTAGCTAGCTAACCGCCGAGTTAACGTCCACTAACCGGAGAGAGCGACCGAACAGCCTCCCTACCGGGCAGTGATGAGAGAACCGGGCTTCACACCTCTTTCATGGACTTTTTCTGTCTTTTCTCCCCGACGAGCACTTTCCAGCTGTAGCTAACTGTTCACTTTCCCCCCCTTCATCCAATTTGACCAGGGAGAGGAGTAAAGTGCGACCCCGAGCTGGATGGATGGTTATGGGGAAAAGAGGGAGACCCTCGGCGCTTGAAGTGTGCAGAGTCCTCGCCGTGTTTTTCGTACTCTTTCCCGCCGGTAAGACAATATTTTTTCACTTTTAAAGCAATGTTATGTCGTGGACAGCCGGGTTTCACACCGACACGGTCCAGATAACGTTACTAGCTGCAGGTTAACTTTGGAAATCACAGCTAACTTTGTTGATTTTTTTTATTTATTTATTTTTTTTTTTAACTTTGACCAGCAAATTTGCCATATTCGATGACTATTTAATAGCCGAAATATTAAAGTGACATTACAATTGAGCTACAGCTACTTATGCTGCTTGGAAATTGCGATTTTTTTGCTGAAATCCGCTAATTTGTAAAACAGCGGATAGACATGTTTAATTCTCATTAGCAGTCACTTGGCCTCTCACCAAACTTAATGCAAAAGCGATTAAAATCTACTAGAATACAGAGATTAGCGCGATTTGCAAAATATAGTGTAAAAGTAGTTCTGTTTCTGTTTATGACAGAGTAAATTTGACTGACTTTTATAGTTTTTATCAGTGTTTTATTACATTATATTAGAGAAAGACCAAGAAATGAGAGGTCCTCTTGGAGCAGCTCTCAAGCCTTGTTTTGTTTTTGGGGGATGGGGGCATGCCTCAGTATTTCACGTAAAAGTAATTCCTTTTCCAGCCTTTAGCTTGGTTAAACTAAGAGTTAAACCGCACTAGCTTAGCAGTGTTATATTTTAAAATGACTTCAATACATTTGCAGTTAGACAATTATGACTTTTTCCTGTGTGGACACCTCAGCCAGCTCACTTTGCACCCTTGCCAAATCCTTATCAGTTTCCCTCTTAAATCAATTACCATCAAACAACAAAGTGATAATGTGCTGATAGCTCGAGATCAAGATTAGTTTATTGCCATCTATCAAATGGTTTGTAAGTGGAGAGGCTGTGTTGGGGGTTGGAGAGAGCTGCGGTGAAGCTTTCAGGAGAACTATTGTTTAAAGTGTGACTTCAAAGTGTTGATATGGTTTCTCCCCCCCACCTCCAGACACAGCCCAGTCAAATAAACGCTTTATTAGTCCAAGGTGATACTAGTGAAACGCGGTGTCGCAACAAGGCGTTCTGAGAAATGTTTGAAGAACATTTGTGTCAAGAGTTTGCCGGATGTGGCTTTAAAAGCTGGAGAAAACAATCTACAGAAAGGCGGTGGTGTTAATTATCAGGAAAGGTGCAGATTAGGATCCTTAATGGTGCTTTTACTTAGGCATAAAATAGAAACCGCTGAGTGTGAAAGGGAACTACACTTCTCAGCAATAAACAACAAAGCTGCTTTATATCCAGGTTGACCTGAGGGGGTTCTGACTGCTTTATGGAGCTGTTATATCACATATAATGTACAGATTTTTTATAGATATACATGTTATGAGTGTTTTTTCTGCCAAAAATTTTGATCAGATGCCAAAAAATTCTCCAGCAAAGCATAAAAAATACTGCTTGTTAATTTATTGTATAGTATGCAAGAACAGTAAGACTACATTTGGCACTGCAGTCTTTAAAAGTAGTTGTAGTTGCCATAATGATTGGTAAAGCCTTACGTTTAGTGTTCTCTAGCTCAGTGATTTTAAACTATCACCCATCAAGTGTTTCTGAGGTGTTATCTGTGTGCTTGTACGTATCATGTTTCTAGATGACATGGTTGCCTCCGGTTTGCTTCTTTTGTTCAAATCCTACCTTGTTCCTCCCTGACAGCGAGCCTGCAGTGCAAGATCCTCAAGTGTAACTCAGAATTTTGGGCCTCCACCTCGAACTCTGGACCGGAGGAGGAGTTCTGCACGGCGCTGCGAGCGTACAACAGCTGCGTACGCCGGACCGCTCGTACCTGCAGGGGTGACTTGACGTATCACTCCGCCCAGCATGGCATAGAGGATTTAATGAGCCAACACAACTGCTCCAAGGAGGGACCGACATCCCAACCGCGTGCCCGAACCCCGCTTCCTCCTCCGCCGCCGCCGCCGGTCCTCACCGACAGCCAGGAACGCTCCGACGGCCCAGAGGTGTGCCACTATGAACGCAGTCTTTCACGCAACACAGCAGCGCCCAACTACACGCACTGCGGCTTCTTTGGAGACCCGCACCTCCGAACGTTTGGTGACGACTTCCAGACGTGTAAAGTGGAGGGAGCCTGGCCACTCATCCACAACAAGTATCTGTCTGTCCAGGTGACCAACACCCCTGTAGTACCAGGTTCCTTCGCCACCGCCACAAGCAAGGTGAGAACCCTTCTAGTCATTCTGCATACGTGTTTATATGATTTAACTAAATAGACTGTCCACTAGGATTGCACAGTTATTTTCAATATTATTTTTCCATGAATAGTGACAAAAGAGGTTCCTAGAGTCCATTGTGGCATCTTCAGATGTCTTGCAGATGTGTGACTCCCAAAAACCCAAAATACTCATGTTGCTATCACTAAATGCAAAGGAAAGAGCAAATTCCTACACTTGAGAAGCTGGAACTGTTGTTTTTTGGTATTCTTGTTTTTTGTTTGTTTGTTTTTTTCTTAAAAGGAAGCTGACCAAGTAAAGATGAAGTCAGCATTTCTATTCCAATACACCAGGGGTGTCAAACATGTGGCCTGCGGGCCAAAAGCGGCTATCTAGAGGGTCCAATCCGGTCCTCAAAGTGTAAAAATTACAGAGAAGACATTAACTGCATATTGTAAATTTGTAAAACTATACATTTGAAATTATTTCTAGACTATGAGAAGTTGTTTTGATCATAAAGTATAATATATTGCTCATTTTGCTCCTTTTGTCGTTTTGTATCTCATTTTCAAAATAGTTTGTCTTGTTTTTGTTGTTTTTTTTGTCTGACTTTTGTCGTTTGTCTCGTGTATTTGTCATTTTGTTTCTCGTTTTTGTTTTGTGTTTCCTTTTTGCACTAAAGCAAAGGAAAAATTTGGAGTTGTTATTTATAGGTTATTATGCTGTGATTTTACTTGCCCGGGGTTTGACACTCCTGCAATATATTGTCAAATTCAACTTCTTTCTCATAGTCTGCTAGCTGTCTGTTCTGTGTGCACGCTGAAAAATTCTGGTATTCTAACATAGCTGTGGCTCTGTTAATGATAAACAAACACCGTGGTTCGCATTGATCGACACAAAACTAGCATATCCTATGCATGTTTCTGCTAATATACGTTCTTGCTTGTGTACAGTGAGAAAGAAAGGAACGTGACGTGGGGAGAAAGAGGGCTGTGGGAGCTGGAGAGACAGTAAATCTGGTACATGCTAACTATTTAGATATGCCAATTAGCTAAATATCAACACTCTCTCCAGAATCACAGAGTTCATGTTTTATTCAATATTCAAACAAACTTTCTGATGAATTTTCTGTTGTGGGATTGATTGAGCAGCCAAGCTTTTTGGCTCTTCAATTGACAGAAAATTATTCAGTAGCAATTTTTATAATCAATCATTTATGAAGTAAAAAAAAGAAAACCAAACACTTTCTGTTTCCAGCTTCTAAAATCTGTGTTTTGTATGATTGTGTGAAATAAATGGATTTGGACTGTTGGTGTGGTAGTAAAGGCTATAAAAAGGGGAATTATTAATGTCCATGAATGTCAGTGCTACATCAGAGTATCATATTTTTGTACGTGTGAGTCTCCTCTTTCATGTGGCCTAAATGTGAGAGCTGCTGTAGGGCTGCTTTTCTGTCAAATTGTGGATTCTGGTTAGTGTTTGGATGAGGTCCATAATAACAGATGAAGAAGCATAACCCAGCACAATCACAAAGATCTTGATAAGCTTTATAAATGATATGTTAGTGTTATAACAGCAGTTCTGCGTCAGATGTTGACATGAAGCTCCATTTTCACTTGAGCTCAGCCTGATGTTTGAGCTACTTAGAGTGGAGTCCACACTGAGCACAGTAAATAGTGTCTCTACATTAAACTGTAGGTATTTGCTCCACATTCTGAGATATTTTCTTTATCAGCACTGTTGTTTTGTTTAGTGGTACAGTGGTGAGTTTGGATGGCAGCCCTTGAAATTGCTTTCAGTAAAACTTGAGGTCATAAGACAGAGCTGGCCCAGATTTGGCAAAGTTTCAACAGCGATGGTTGTGGACCTCAGTCACTTTACAGAGTATCACAGTGAAAGTACTTAGAGGTATAAGAGGACTTTGTCCTTAATCGCATTTGTAGAAACTATAATTTTCTGTAATCAAGGCTTCCTAATGATATGCTATTAAGCATTTGTGGGTTTTTTAAGCTTTTAAAGTAATTACGTTTTTATATTGCTATTCTTGGAAGCAAATGAGACGGCTTTTTAAAGATCATGATTCTGGACAAAGGGAAAACAAAGCAGCAGCCAGTGCCACCTGTGCAAACAAGGCCCTTCTGGTAAAAGATCTGCTTTAGCAGAGCTCTGTGTTGGTACATCGCTCTCGCTACAGCAAATAAAACTGTCTGGTTATTTCCATCTTCATTCTGATGCAGCGATAACAGAGGCCTTTCCTTTTGTTTGTTTTCATTCAATGTTTAAGATTAGAGCCAGGGCAAAAACAGAAGTTAATGAAGGTGGGAAATGTTAGCCGAGGGTAGAGGGAATTGAGACAGAACTGGAGCAACAGATGAATTGTCAAGCTAATGGTGTATTCTGTAGGCCCCCACCCCCTTGTCCTCTCTCTCAAGTAAGCAGACATCAGAGTCCCTAGGCTGTCCCCGTATCGCTGTTGACAATGGCTCATTGGTATCCCGATGAAACCAAGCTTACAGAGCCCTGACTAGTCTCACTTAATTAGCTGCAGAGTATATCGCTCTGTCCTGGCCCGACGCCACTCCCTGGAGCATAGTTCTGGGGGTTCACAGGCAGGTTTTTCAGCGCAATGAATGGATCGTCTTTGTGTCTGCAAACTGAGGCCTGATTTTACATGGCCGAGACTCGTGTTTTTTAAGGGCGTTTACCTTGGCCTCCCCCATGTCGAGCCAGCCCTGAAATGCGACACTTAAGTGGGGTGTTGGGGTAGATGGCACACATTGCACCAACTTGTTCTTAATGCAAAAGTATAAGCACTTCCCTTTTTTAATTCTGTTTACATTTACTGCAGTTTACTAGGATTCAGTGTGTGAGTGGACAAGCACAGCCACTAATGACTGGATATGTGCATTTCTGAGAATCCTGAAAGCAAACACATATGATGTTTTACGATGAATGCTAATCAGATATTTTTTTCCACTCCTTCTGTAGCTGACAATCATCTTTAAGAACTTCCAGGAATGTGTGGAGCAGAAGACGTACCACGCAGAGACAGACGAGCTGCCGGCTGCATTTGCAGATGGCTCCAAGAACGGAGGGGATCGACACGGAGCAAACACCCTGCGCGTGGTGGAGAAGGTTCCTGGGCAGCATGTGGAGATTCAGGCCAGGTACATTGGAACGACCATCGTAGTCCGGCAGGTAGGCCGCTACCTAACCTTTGCTGTGCGGATGCCGGAGGAAGTCGTGAACTCTGTGGAGGAAGGCGATAACCAGGACTTGTACTTGTGTCTACATGGCTGTCCGGCCAACCAGCGCATCGATTTTAGGAACTTCAGAGCTCGAGCAGCGGAGGCCCACAGCGCAGGCAGGACCAGGAGCAGCACCGGGTCGCACGGCTTCACCTACCAGTCTGCAAAGGCCAAGTGCAAAGAGAGACTCCCAGTAGAGGATCTGTACTTTCAGTCCTGTGTGTTTGACCTCCTCTCCTCTGGAGACATAAACTTCACCATGGCAGCCTACTACGCCTTTGAGGATGTAAAAATGCTCCATTCAAACAGCAAGAGATACCACATCTTTGAAAATGATCCTTTAATGAGTAGCGCAGCACAGAGGGGCAAAGATTTACTTACAGTCTTCCTCGTCAACCTCCTCGCTGTCTTATTGTGGAGCGAGTGTAGCGGCGTTCGTCTATAGTCCCATCACAACAGCGTCCTCGTGGTGTATCTGTCAGTGAGTGTTAGAGTGCCATCGCTGCATCACACATCGGCTCCTCTCTTCTGCTCTGATTCTGTGACTTGACCAGTGATTTGCCAGTAGGTCACTCCAACCCTGAGTGTGGTTTTAGTGGTAGCGTTGTGTCTTGACATCAGTCTAAGGACAAGACGAGTTTGCTGTTCTCCCACCTATCATCACATGTATTTAGCTAGTTCATAGGACTGGTCTTTGAAGAGAGCAGCGGTGAGAGAGCCCAGCTACCCCAGAGCTCAGGATATCCACCTGGGATTAAATCCCACATTCTCATCGGGGCTGCATGCCTATGGGAAGCCGGACAAGATGATCTTTTGCAGAAAGAGGAGTTTGCTGATCCTCCCTCCCCTGATCCCCGCATTGGTGCCAAGCCAGTGAAGCTCTCTGTGGCTCATGTGGCGAAGCGAGAGGACCTGACAGGGGCTTTTGTTAACCTTAGGCCAGAAGCAGCTCTACGTTTGATTAGTTTCCAGCTTTGGAAAAGCCTGAGCCTTTTGGAGGAAGCACTCAGCCAAAAGGATGTCAGAGCAGCGTCTCCAGTTGTCTGCTGTGGAGATTAATGGGTCATATTGTTAGGTTTTGTGTGTGTATGTGTGTGTATGTATGTGCATTAGTACAATATGTGTGCAGAATTCAGCATCTGTGGTTAATTTTGTGTGTTTGTGGGTGCAGAAGTTTCCAGAAAGGAGAAAACAAACCTCCAGTGGGAGAAATTTCTCCAATGTCTTTGTGTTGCACCCAAAATTTCAGAAATAGAAAAGATGACGCTCTCCAGTCTGTTCAAACGGGCTCTATCAGCCAAGTAGCAAATTCCAAAAGGGAACTGATAAAAATAGTCCTTTTTTCATCCGTGCGTCAACTTCAGTGTCATACAACCTCTTCCCTCCGTTGTCGGAGCTGACATGTTGATCAGACAGTGTTTGTGTTTCAAGTCTGTTATGTGAATGCAGTGAACAAGAAAGCAAAGGAACAAACTTCGTCAAGGGCACTCGGAGCGTTTACAGAATGTAGATCAAACCAATCAAAGTATGACAACTCTGTGAGGTCATTTTGTGAATCTGAATCTGTTTCCAGTCTCAGTTGAACCGTGGTGTTAGATCTGTTAGTACTAGCTGTAATGACATCACCTGTAGTCGGTTTAGCATTTTATAGACTTCCAATGTGCTGACCTGACTGTGGCTTAGCGAGTTAAACGATAAGCATATGTCTGTAGACGTGATTCCATGGCTTAAGTCATTGCCAAAGAACAAGCCCTTGTGCCAACGTTTTCCCTAGCAGCTGAATTTTCATCTTTCAGTCTTAAACGGCTCACATTAAGGCGATTGTATATATCTCATGTTTTGTGGGTGAACTCGCGGTACGCCGAAAAATTTACAGTAACACATACTGTAAAAGCAACATTTGTTCCTGTTTTTTCAGTCTCGCGTTTGCTATTCCTGCGTTTCATGATAACGCTTCTCGCTACGAGAGGTTTTCATTTTAACTTTGGCTCTCAGCTACAGCGTCTGTTAGTGTGCAAGTCGTCCCTGTAGATGCTGTTACTACTGGGGCAGTTTTCTGGTCATATATCCTTTACACTGAAGTATTTGGCAGGCCTTACTACTGCTATTTGGAATATGTATTGGTGCAGTTTGACAACGATGAAAAAAAAAAGTCCTACAAACAGATGATTGTAATGTTGAATCTTGTGTTAATAGATGTAATTTGTATTGTGTGTTTTACAGTATACGGTTCTACATGTGTAATGTGAGATTGTACATATGCTTTGTGCATTGTTGAGTTTAAATTTGTATATTACCAGTTGTGTTTTTGAATTTATCACTCCAGTTTTTTGTACATGAGATGTTTTGGTGAATGTGAACCTTTTGATTTGAAAAGGGATTTTTTTCTTTTTTTCTTTTGCAAAAACATGAACATCACAGACCAGAATAGTATTTACTGAACACAGTATCCACTTTGATGTTTGTAGAAGAAATGATGAAATGTTAGTTGTAGATTAAAGTAAAACCTGTAAAGTAAATTAAAGTAAATCTGTAAAGCAGCCCGCCTTCCCTAGAAAAGAGAATGTAGGAAAAGTGATCTGGGGCGTTCATGTTTTTGAGTTTAAAGCACTTTATGTTTTCTTTTTCATTTAGCTCTTTTTTTGTTGTTTGTTTGACTTGTAATGGTGAAAAAGAATTTTTAAAAAAAATAGCTGAGTGGGAAATGCCAGAAAGATCAAACTGTGTAAAGCAAATGTGGTCCCACGTGCCAGCTGTTTATAATGTAAATTATTTATTGAATAAAAGAAAATGTCTTGTTATAATGAGCCGTCTTTTTGTCTTATGTGTGACTTATGTGAGAGTGAAGGCATTTTTTTGAAAATGACCATGTGTTTTGTCATTCGACTTTAAAGAGCTTGACTGCCCCCTGCTGCAGAGATGTAGCGATGAAAGTGAGCTAATGATACTGAAGAAATGTCTTTAACTTTGACTTGAGGTTTAAAAATTATGTCAAAGCTTCACATAAATCATTTGGAAGTAACTTTAAACACACAACACTTTAGATACAGCTTTGGAAATAATTATTGTTTTTATTATAAAGTCTACACAAAAGGTCTTCAACAATGATAAGTTTGTTAAAGTGCTATCACATTGTTTCATCAGTACTGGGATTACAGTTATTTCTATAGCTGTTTGTGTCTAAATAAATGAGAAAGAGAAAGATCTGTATGTCTTTTAAAAATATAACTAAGTCTCATTGGTCATAAATACACATACAGTACAGCTACAGTTCCTTTACATATCCTTGAGCATTCAGAAAGCCTCTGCCAGAATTTAGGTGAATCTTTTACATCATGGTAGTTCACGTAACCACAAAGCACTTTAGGGAGGCAATTCTGAAAGCTTAATCTTAGCTTGATTTTTCATAAATGCCCATATTCGGTTGGAGTAATCCATTCAGCTGATGATTTGATGTTGTCCTGAAGGACTCTGAGCTCATCTTCCTCCATTATTACCTAAACTACCTCCATAATGTGCTCTTACGGTTGAATGTGTCACCTCTTCTCCTCCCAACACACTGTAAGTGAGATCATTTATCGCAGACTACAGTGAGCTGTAAGAACTACAATCATGTCTGCCCACAATGCCCTCCCTCCAGCACTGAATCAGCCAATAAGAAGCATCCAAAAGTGTTGCATTAGGACACTGCATCCAGCATGTTGGAGCGTGCAAGACTTTAGAGCAGGGGTCACCAACCTTTTTGAACCCGAGAGCTACTTCAAGGGTACGAAGGGCACCTTGTTTGATACAAACTTCCTCAATAGCAAACTTGCGCCATCATCTTTAAAAAATAATGAAAATAATATGTGAAAAGAGTGATCACATTTATGTTAATTATTCCTTACAATAATTATTAACAACAATTTCCACAACAATGATGGTAAGAAACACGCACACGCACACACACACACACATATATATGGAAATCTGTTCCAATATTTAAAAGTCAGAGGTATCCCATCTCTGAAACTTTGGTAAATATCTTTCTTGGCAGTTTTGTATGGATCAGCATATTTGCAGCATTTTGTTCAAAATCACACCAGTTACATTTCTGTGCAAATTATCACTTGTAACATTTTTAGGAAATCATTAACTGTCATCAAATCATGATTCATTTGTACAAACTACCACCTTTGTAACATTTTTGAACAATTCGTGAACTCTGTCCCATGTTTGTACAAATTATCAGTTATGTAAGAAAAAAATCAACTCACATTTTGAAATGAATCCTATCACATTAGTACTAATCACCAGCATTTTTCACCAGCATTGCAACATTTTTAACAGATCATGACAACAAATCATTACATGTTTTCAACAAATTATTTTTCACATTTTTGTGTAATGGCATGGTGTTTTGAATAACAACATATGTTACCTCTTTCTTTGTCTGTAAACGTGTGTTAGTGGGAAGCCTGGCATTGCAGAGCTTATCATGTCTTACCTTTACCTTGCAGCTCACAGTTCAGATGGTTCAGTTTCCCAGTGATGTCCGTTAAAAATGCAAGGGCAAGAATCCACTCAGTGTCCTCCAGCAGTGAGGTGTCTTCCCCTTTGGATTGCATGAACTCTTTGATTTCGGCCAACAGTGACAAAAAAAACGCTGTAAAACTGGTCTCCTGCTGATCCATGGGGTTTCTGTGTGTAGTAACAGGTCACATGTTCAGATGACAGCTCCTCCAGCAGCACCTTCAATGTCCTGGTTGTTTGGCTGAGGAGCCATTTATGATCTTCATGACATGAGTCATCACATGATCAAATCCGGCCACTTTTGTACATACATATGTCCTGCTGGTGAATGCTGCAGTGGTAATGTAGGAATGTTGGGAAGTATGGATCACCTCTGCATCGTACAATGAAGCCTGCATGGCGACCCGTCATGGAGGAGCCCCCTCCGTCGTCAGTAAAACAAGCCTTTCTGATGGTACATTTTTCTCCACGAAGAAACTTTTCGCCGCGTAATAGATGTCAAAGCTGTCTTTAAGTCCCGGGCTTTTCCTGTCCGTAGTCCGCATACAGTCTATGTGCTACCAGGAGGCTAGTTAGCATGGGAGCTTTGTAGCGGCTAAAGTAGCGTCTCTCCACATTGTGCCGCTTTGCGGACGCAATAGTCGCCCCGCAAATAGGACACATACATTTATCTTTCACTGTCGTGAAAAAGAACTCTTCCTCCCAGTCACCGTGAAAACAGTGTTTTCTCTTTCACTTCTCTGTCATGTTTTGGGGGTAAAAACCACCTCTACCTTCCCAAAGTGTCTGCGCCCGGAAGCTTCAGCAGAATGACGTGGTGGTTTGACATGCGCAGTGAACTTTGACTCGGACAACGTCAAAATTCATTTACACCGAAGACATTTTTTTTTTAATTGTAATAAATATTTAATTTAAAATCTGCATTAATGTAAGTATTTTTGATCTAAAAGAACAGCAACTATAATTTTTTATAAGGAATTTCATGGTGACTAGTGTTATTTTCAGAACATGGTCTCTGCCGGCAACCAGGCGCAGCGGGCACCGTGTTGGCTAGCCCTGCCATAGCACAACGCAGAAGCTGTCAGCTCTCACATAATGCCTAAAACTATAAAGAGTTATGTGAAGCCACAAAGACAGCCATCTTAGCACTGCTGGAAATTGGCATGAGTGAGAGACAGGTCTCCAAGACAGCCATTCATTACACCAAGAAAAAACAAGCTGAACATGGTTCTACCAGGAAATGTCTTTCTACCCACCAGAACAGGCACGTGCGCGGGGGGGGGCTTTTTTTTTTTTTAATTCTTAAGTGTGTGTGTGTGTGTGTGTGTGTGTAAAAGTATCTGAGGCCCAAAATAATAAATAAAACAAAAATAAAAATAATTATAATTCAGATCTACTGGCGGTCGGTCACGTGATCCATGTAGACGTCCCTCACTGCTCTGACGTACCCTGTAGCTCAGCGCTAACGCCGCAAGTCTACAACTGATGGTCCGGCAGCGGTAGTCATTTGTGTACGGTGTATTTTTGCAAGATGACTGACGAAGTGAAGTGAGCATCCTGTGTGTGTGACTCTACACACACCTCTAGTTAACCACACAGCTGCTGAGAGGATAAAGTATGCAGGCTTCTTTTTGTGTCTGTATGTTTCTTTTGTCATGAGCAAAGTGCATTAGAGAGATGTATTATTTTACTGTCAGTGAGTTGCAGTGTGTTTTATTATTATTATTATTTGTTATTTATTTCACTAAAACTATGTACATGTATTCTCACATAATTGTGGACTATTGTAGTATAAATACAATAACAATAATAATTAGAAGAATTTCAATTGTTATTTTTTCAAACTTTCATTTAAAGATATCAGTACTTGTTTATAGCATTTGTATATATAGACAAATTATAGTATGCGTAAATATAAAATATGTAACTTTTACAACTTTTCTGTCTTGTGCAAAGTGGATAGTCAAACTGAAAAAAAGCACAAATACATTTAAATACATGATTTCTATATCATTTATTTATTTTATAAAACTTTAATATTAATGCTACGAAAAATAAAGGGCAGATTATGAATCAGCACCATGGAGCAAATCCATGTCTATACACTATATGTCTGGAAAAGGTATGAAATTTAAAAGCAAGGACTCCAGGAAGAGCAGCCACAGTTAAACAGTCCAGTGCCTAATGGTGATCTAAATTCAACTTTAAAATAATAATACTTTGAAAGGTCCAACGGTGGCCACATCAGGGTTTGACTCACTGACCTTCAAATCAGTAGTCCAGAGACTTAACCATTACACCACTGCTTCCATATTAGTTTTGTCATGAATATGGTTGCTACAGTTCAGCCAGTTATATTGTAAGGTATGTTTCCATGTGGTGTTTCAAATTCATGCTCCATGTGCCCCCTTTTAACTTTGAGCACCTGCCCGTCCAAAGGTCTCTGCAAGGCCCTGCACCAGAAGACCGTCACTCATCCGTTCCTGTGTCAGGAATCATCGTCAGACCTCCAGGGACTTTAAAAATGAGTGGGCACTGTGGAGAAATGTGACTTGTTCGGCAAGGACAGCTGGAAACAGACTTCTTGAAGCTGGTCTGAAGTCACACAGGACAGGAACAAGCTCTTCATTAATGAAAGGTAGAAGAAAGCCTGGTTACTCTTTGATGGGAATCACAAGGATTGGACTGTTGATGATTGGGCTGAGATTCTCTTCAGTGATGAATCCAATTTTGAGTTGATGCCCCCTCCAGCCAACTTACTGGTTAGGAGGAAGCCTGGAGAAGCTACAAACCAGACTGTCTGCCCCTACAGTAAAACATGGGATTGGATCAGTGACCATCTGGGGTTGTTTCAGTATGGGTGGAACAGGGCAAATGCAATTATGTGAAGGGCGAATGAACCAGGTCATGTACAGGGCTACTCTTGAAAACAGTCTTCTTTCATCAGCTGGAAAACTCTTTCCTGCCTCCAATGACTGGATTTTACAAGACAATGCCCCTTGCCACACTGCAAAGTCAGTTAAAGCCTGGATGGAGAACCAGAACATTGGAAACATGACTTGGCTGCTCAATCACCAGATCTAAATCCAACTGAAAACCTGTGGAAAATCATCAAACGCAAAATGGAGAACCACAAGCTCAAAAACAAAGCAAATTTGTTTGAATTTGTGCAACAGGAATGGGCTGCCATAACAGCAGAACAATATCAGAAGCTGGTAGAGAGCAGCCAAGATGCATGGCTGCAGTCATCAGAAACAGTGTTTCTGAATCAGTACTAACTCCTGTCTGTATCATGTGACTAAAACAGACAGAAAAGAAAACATGGAGTCCTAAAAGCTGTTTTTGGCAGAACAATGCCATAGCTATTGATGGAAGAACTTCAGTGATTTTGGTTATTATCAAGAAAACCATGGAAAATGGCTAGATATCAGCTCTAAAATTAAACTCTTACGAGCTATTTCTGTCATTATTATATCTGTCCAAACAAACATACCTTTAGGCATTAAAATGAACAAGAAATTGAAGAAAACAAGGGTGGTCTAACAATTTTTTCCATGACTGTATGACTTGTGTGTAGCTGCCTCTCCTGATCACTCCTGACTCACAAGAGCACAAACTGCCTTGTTTCTGAGCACCTTTATATATACCAGCAATGAAAATTTATTAAAAGCTTGTAGAGCAATTATATTTTATGCACCTTTGCAGAGAAAGGTGATATGATGAAGCAGTTATAATAAATCAGGTGGAATTTAATGAAGTCAGCCGAAAGGAAAATGTTTTTCATTGTGTAACAAAGTTTATTACATATGTCCAAACATATGTACAGCACATTTCTCATGAAGAGTGGTTTTGTCACAAATATAAATTATTTAGACTTTCTTAAAGAACATATGATACAGGAACTGTAGCTTGCTAAAGGTGGAAGAGAAGATGGGCTGGCTGTTCACTTCAACAGGTCGGTTAAGTATCCCGGGCACATCATTACTTTATATTAATGTTTACATTTCCCCCTCAAATCATCAACTCTTTTAGAAATCACAGAATCACACACACGAATAGAATCACATGGTCTCTTCATCTGGGATTTTTTTTCATTGTGTTGGAGCGCTTTTCTTTAAAAAGTGACCACATCCTGCTTGTATCAGCCCTCAGTACTGTCCATGAACCAATATACAGCATGATAATACACACATAAATAAGGCACAAACGGAGAAACATTAAAAAAAAAAAAAAGAAAACAAAAGAGGGCCGGAGCAGATTTGGCACAGGAAAAGAGTGACTGAAGGTAATAAACATGATGAAATGTCAACAGCAACTTTCAGATAACCTCCTGAACAACAGCACAACTATCTGTGAATCAAAATAATGCCAAACCATCGATTAGGAAAGAAATAGTTTCTGTCACCTATGTTTTTTCAGATGCAACTGAGAACTTGCATCAGATGGGTGAAATAATGAAACTACACCCAAGTACCTTGATAATACTGAAAGGCAAAAATAAAGGATAGTTTTTTTAAGAGTAGTGTTATGAACTTTTGCACAAGTTGTCGCAATAAATACTGCTTACAAAGCTTCCAATTCATTGGGCCCACAAAGAGGAAAGTGGTTAAAGTGAACAGAGCAATGACTTATACAGCTACACAATTACAGAAATCATGATTATCTGTACACATGAGAAAGGTGAATTTGTTAAAACCATTATCGAACATTCTGCTGAGTTTATAGAAGAGACATACTGGCTTGTTTGATCATTCAAATTTCAAAAGGATCACGTTGTCCCATTTCCCCCCCACATGGTTGAACTCCAGGATTCGGTTCAGCTACATGTTCAAGATAAACACTGAAGGTGCAGATGATAACACATTACACATTCTATTGTACTGAAATCTTCTAGTGACATCCTTTGCAAGACTTAAAGCTAAACACAAAAACTAATGTCCATGTCATGGTTCCTTTGGGAATAATCCCATACATTTACCGTTCAAAAAGGCCAAAACCTTCAGGCACTTTTAGGATTGAGATCAGTCACCAGTTCACGTATCCTAAATTTTCCTTATATAATAGTCCATGGGACTAAGCATCCGGAAGTGTTCCACTCAGTCTTACCATGATCAACTGATGAGTCAGTTCATTTAAATAAAGATGCATGTTTTAGTTTGTCTTTTTTCATCTTGAAGACAGAGGGAAACACCCTTCTTCCTTCAGGGCACAAATCATTTGCAGCCACAGTCGCTGGGGGGAAAAGAGCAAAATAGTTTGGTTTTGCTGGTAAAGAGGGTACACGTTGATTCCCTTTTCCACTGTGAGCTTATAATTGGCGAGTCCAGACTTGTCCATCAGCAGCAGCATGTGGCTTTGACCCTGGACCAAACACTCAGATCAGTTTTTTCAGCCTGCGGCGGCAGACTTTATGTTTTTCTGTTGTTCCAGTTTGGGTCTGCCGTGGTGTTGGGCTCTACGGGTCGCTCCAGGGGAGAGCGGGAGTCCTGGGGAGACTTCTGAGTCTGCGGGGAGCGGGGGTCCAACAGCGGGGGCGGTTTGTCGGGGTGGAAGGGCCGGCCGTAGTGCTCGGGCCCCGGTGGACCTGCTGGTCTGTGGTCCGGCATCCTCCTGAAGTCCTGGATAGGGCCTTCTCTTCCCTGGTGGTAGTTGGGACGGAAATCATCAGGACGTCTTCTTTTGGCGTCCGGATGCCTGAAATATCATCATCGCAGATTATATTTTTTAAAATAAGTCATACCACCATGGTTCTAATAGTATTTAAAAATAAGTTTATTCAAACGTATAAGCACTACTGAGAAGTATTGAGTTAGATTTACTCTATGGCATGTTTCTAAATAACTTTTCTGAGTAAACTCTACTTGCTGTAATAGTTTTACTGCAGCATTACTCCATTAGCTTTTAGAGAAAGATAATTCGCTTTTCTAAGTCAAATGCTACTTTTCTTTGTTAGTTTATGCATTCAGGTACATTATGTAGATCCTCTTCGACCTCAGCTGATCTTAGATCTGCTCTTTTATCTTATGACAGACCCATTAATGAAGCTTCAGCAGGAGATTTAGACAAGCAGAGCACTTTTTTTGTTATTAGCGAGTAGCTTGTGTTTACAGACTACAACGACAAGCTCAGATGGTGAACGATGGACTGAAATCAGCACATCGGAGAACTGAACTGACAGAGACCACCAAGTCAGTTTTGTTAATGATAATTAGCTTTATATTAAATACATAATGCATGTGGTGCATTTCAAGTCCCACTCCTTGTGCTTTCTGCTATAATGTGAATATTGGAGCTAACAGTGTGCGTCTTTGCAAGTGTATTAGTTATCATTTATGCAGCCTGATGAAGAGAAACAGAAGGCGAGAGCTACAAGTATGTGTAGGAAAATGGACATGAGTGATAGAAAGTTTCAGCCACTCAGGTCAACATGAAAAAGTGGGGGGAAAAAAGTAAACACACCCGTATACAACAGATTATTCACGATAAAATATCACCTAATTATCTCCTAATGAGCTTAGATGACCCATTTGACAATAATAAACATTTTCTTCAGGAGTGTCAGTCTTAGCGTTGGCCTTATATTCTTATTTGGTACAGAAATAACTTAACTGGCATACTTCTATTAATATGTTAGAATTTTGGAAAGTATAAATGTACATCATGATGTTGTACATTACACTGGTTTATGATCTGTTGCTTTATGCAGGCAATAATGCGGCTCCTCACTAGCTTGATTCTATTATTCAGCTGTTGGACTATTTTTGGTAACATCAGAGACCTATTTGCCAACTTATGCAGTCTTATTGTATAATACTGTAAGTGTGTCACAGCTAAAATGACACTGTAACATGGTGATACTCTCTATACATCAGTCTTGGTACAAATGAGACACATTTCCTGATCTCTACATTTTAATGTATTCGCAGTACTTCCTCTGATCTCTGAATACCACCAGGTTTAAAAACACTCACCGCTCATAGTAGGGTCGATGACCCCTGTGGTCCCGGTCGTTGCTGTACTGGTCATACGGCCTTTTTCGAGGAGAGCTGTTGTTGCGGTAACTGCCTGAGCTGCGATACGAGTCTCCATGAGGACGTCGGTCACCATAGTGATCCTTGTAGCGATGAGGGTCGTACGGATGATGCCGGTCTCCCTGCCACTGGTTGCTGTTACCTGGATAGTTGTATTTACGGTCTCTCTGCCAGTCTCCTCGAGCTGCAGGAAAACACCAAATGGTTAATACTGACGACCAGTGTTTGGTACTTCTAGTTTAAATGGTTTAAACTTAATATACCACTAGGGCTGGCCCAAATAGCAATTTCTGGGCTCCGGATGAATGACAAATATCCGAATATTTGGAATACCAATCGCGCCACATCATCCGACGTTGGAAAAATTATCAAATGTAAGCTTAAAATGATGACATTAAATTTACAGTCACTTTATTTTCCATATTCTTCTCAGATGCGACGAACACACCTGTGACACAAATTCAAAGCCTTTTTGGCTGCAGGTTCTGCGTAGACATAGCAGATGGAAGCATGGACACAAATTACAACGTATGTAGTAAAATATCTATCGTATGCAGAGCCACTATTTTTTTCCCGGTACCGGTAACACCTTGGGACAACTGGAAAAAAGCTGTGTAATTTGACTCTAGATTTTTCCAATTTTTGCAAAATTAATAATTATTGAAGTTTCATTTATTTCTATTTCATGATTTGTGGCATCACAACTTTGTTATATGGCACAAAAAAATAGTTTGTGTGTTTATTTCTAGCTGTAGTTGTGGTGTTTCCATAGAAGTACAGGACTTTAAGTCAGTAAAAGATGAACACATAGTGAATAAACAGTAATGAAATATGCACAGAAACTGCCTAGGGTTCGGTGGGTTAAAGTAAATCTATCCACAGGTACCATCATTGCCAAAGTGCCGCTTGCTAGCTGCATTGTAGGGTTCTCTGTGGTGTCCGTGGAGTCCTGGCTGATTCGGGTGAGATCCAGGTTTGGAGGATGGCTGAGTACCCAGCGAGTCTCGACTGGAACCAGAGGGTTCTGGTCTGAATGATTTTACTCTCCCTGTGGCATCCTCCTTCTTCTTCTGCTCCTTCTGAAAAAGTCACAGGATCATTTCAGTGTTACATATATAAATCAGATTATGTTCACTCTCTACCACCTCTCACCAACTTACCTCTTCCTCATGTGATCGCTTCTTTTGTGCCATTTTGTAAAGCTTGTGAAGCTTCCTTGCACCAAACTCTGTAAACTTCGACACAAATATCCAGAGGTTTCTGCCAAAAAAAGAAACAAAATAATTATCAGCAGAGTTAAAAAGGAGATGATCGTGTTTCATTTCACAAAGATAGAATTTAATTATCTTACCTTCGCCATATTTTAACATGTTCGGGGTCACTGTAAGCTTTAAGGCACTCTGTGATTCGGTCTCCAATCTTCAGCAGGCATGTGCGAGTGTGCTGGAGCTGCTCCTGGTCGGAAAGACCCTCGTCCGGTTTGTCCAGCTGCTTCAGCGCCTTTTTCACCGGCCTCATGCGCTCCTTACACTGGACACAAAAATAGACAAGATTATTGGAAAGCAATACTTATTGTTTTTGGAAAAACATTAACTCCTCTGGCTTAATTATTGCACCCGACTTAGTAAAGAAGCTCACAATACTGAAAGTCTCCTGGTCAAGTTCGTCATCCTCCTTTCCTTCAATGGGAACAGGTTCAGACCCAGCAGTAATGTGAACCGGACCTTGAGGCTTCTTCCCTTTGGCTCCTTTAGCCTGAAAGACAAAAACATACACAGACATTAACATCTTTACCAGCATATTTACAGGACAGACTTGTAAAAGATCATGACATTCTAACTATATTCCTAATTTTTAATGCTGTTATCATGCGCAGCCTTTTATCCATGTAAATTAGAGCAATGCACATATATTCAGGCCATGAGCACTGTTCTGAAATACCTTTTCTTTTCTGGGCTTGGACCCCTTCTTCTCTTTGTCCCCGTCCTTCTCCTTTTTAGGAGTTCCCTGCTTTTCTTTGTTTTCTTTGTTATCCTTTTTCTTTTGTCTCTTCTTGACAGGGGACTTTTCTGTTCCATCATCCTGCTTAAGCCAATGAAAATACAGCGTAGGTTAAACAATCTAACAGCAGGTCACACAATGAGGAGAAGGTCAAACACTGTACTGGTATTTGGCACGCTAATCAAGAGCACTATTCTCTACAAATAAAGCTGAATTATGCTTCTTTGTTTTTCGGTGTTGCTGTACTTTTTACTGGAAGCACTGCAGTTAAAAAGTCTTGGCAAAATCGCAAGATAAAATTTGTTTATCATCCCTGCAAACTATATTTCTTAGTTCAAGTGCGCTTGAAAGAGGTAAGAGAAAATACAGCGCAGCCTAA
Organism: Amphiprion ocellaris; assembly: GCF_022539595.1. Lineage (NCBI taxonomy): Eukaryota > Metazoa > Chordata > Actinopteri > Pomacentridae > Amphiprion > Amphiprion ocellaris. The sequence continues at coordinate 10,712,881 of NC_072768.1, forward strand.
AGTGACAAAAGATATCGCATGTAGTCTCCATCCAGGCCTGCAGCCAATTGTAGGAACCAAGCTACAACGTCACGTCCTCCTTAGACACAAGAAAACCTCGACACAGAAGCATAATTCAGTCTTTTCCCTTTAGACTACAATGAGACACCACAGAGCCGGTCTTATATCTGACCTTGACCTCGCCCTCTTCTGACGGATTGTCCGACAGGCGGGGGGAGGAGATGTCGTTTCCCTGCTCATCTTTGAGAATCTTATTCTCCTTTTTCACTCGAGGCTTCCTCTTTTTCACTTTGACCTTGGAGGAAGAAACAAACCAACATATGAGCTTCGTTGGAGGTAGGTTCCTTTGTGTACATGCAAATGCAAACCCCAGTATGGATGGAATACTCTGTGATTAATAGCAGCATACCTCCTCCCCTGTTTTCGACAGATCTGCGCTGTCTTGTTCTTTTTTAAGCAGCTTGAGTAGATATTCGGCTCTTGCCTGCAACTGCTTGGCCTGAGGTTTCTTGCTTGGGTCATCTGGAAGAATCTGTGGAGAAGTTTGTGACTGTTAGACTGTTTCATTCATCTTCGGTTTCAGTGCAAGTCCTAATGAGGAGCAACTTAAAAACATGAATGCACTCTTCACGCATTAATTTGAGAAGGTATTTATAAAATCTTTTCAAAATACCTTGACATGCCAGTTTAGATGTAAATGCTTATAATAAAAGTATTCATTTGAGCTTACTAGCTTACTGAGGGCTCATGACATTACATTTTATTGTTCGTCAATGTTTCTCCATATTTAAGCACCGCTTTCAATTCAGTTGAAGATAAATATTAGATATTTGCCTTATCAGCGAGCTTCAGGTCAGGATCCGTCTTGATCAGATCCCAGTTGCTGAAGCCGTGCTCATAGATGCCAAGCAGAAGCTGAATGTCATCCTGCAGATCCCAGTCAACATCAAAGTGAGCTACTTTCACTCTGCACGTCAGCTTGAATCTGTGGGAAATGGGGTTGTCAAATTTAATCTACAACACAAGCCTTATTTGAGCATGTTGAAAAAGAAAACTGCTCTTTCTTGTCTATATCTAATATGCAGTGGTGTCTTACTTATTTCTCTCAGCAGGGTTGGAGGGCACCGCTTTGTGCAGCGGTTCAAACTCTTCCTCATGCTGGATGATGGTCTTGGCATTGACCTGCACTCCTGAGATCTTGATATTTATTCCTCGCCGTTTCCCAGGACCTTTGGCTTTAAGAATGACAGGCATCATTTTTGGTCCTAAAAACTGCTGTATTTTTATGCTCCCTAAGCAAGTACAAGCAAAATACCTTCAACTGGGTTTTCTTTCAGGTTTTCTTCGTGCTCCTGCACCGCAGCGACACAGCTGGTATGAATCAGTTCACCAAGCCTCTTCAGGTCTGCTATGGATTTGTCCACCAGCTCAGAGTCTCGGGCAATGGCCTCCAACCTGGACACAAGATGCACAGTTTGTAAGAAGTGCTTGGAAAGAAACTAAAACAGCCCATAGTTCAGCAATCAAATGATATTTATAGAATATTTTTATGATTGAATAGCATGCTTACCTTTCAAGTGGAGACCCAAATTTCTTGTATGCCTTGATGAACCTGTTGATAGGATTAGAAATGAGTTCCTTTTGTTGTTGTGAAAGCACATTTACAAATACAACTGAATCTAACGAATTTCTCAAAGACTGTCAAAGAACAACAGCGTTTACCTGCGGATCTCGGCATCAGTGAAACCCTCCACGTTGTTTTTGCGAGCTCTAGGTCTGCCTCTCTTCTTTGGCTTCTTGTCATCATCGCTATCATCAGTCTCACTTTCAGAGCCTGAGGATCGGTGCTTCAGTTTGGAACCTACGTCACTGTCACTATCATTGGCCTGAGCCTGAAACACAAAGGAGTTATACTTTAGGAAAACAAAACAACTTGATTCAAAAACTGAGCAGTTGATAGGAAAGATATGTGTTTTTCAGAGGCAATAGTCTTCTGTTGTGTAACTGGAGTTAACATCTCATACAAAGTTTCTTTTAAAAAAAACAACACATTGTCAAGGTTAATCAGACTGGTTTGTAATAGGTGATAGACAACAAGTGCATAGAAATAAATACAGTCTACTGTGACTGTAAAAGTTTGGATCTTGAGGTGTACCAAGACAGAAATTCGGGACTGAAACTTCTGTTGTATATATGTGCATGAAATGTGAGGACATGACTGGCCAAGTTGAGAGAAGATCCAACAGAAACTGGTGCTCGAAGTGAAGAAATAAATCATCTTACTCGCTTGTTAGAACTCCTGCTTCTGGGCAGCATGAAGATGTCCTCCATCTCCCGCTGCTTCTCCTCCTCCTCAATTTTGCGGCGCTGCTCCTCAGGAATGATATCATCCCATTCCCGGATCGGTTTCTCCTCAAACTCTGGAGCGGTCTCTTCCATACTGGAGAAATTGGCCACCTGCAGCGAGAGGCAGAATGGAGAGAGAAAGAAAAAATCAGTGGTTGAAAGAGAAGGATACCTGGATTCCTGGTCATTGTCCAAAAGAAGATATTTAGACATGTAAATGTGTGCAAAAGAAAACAGCAACAGCTTGCAAGTACCTTAAACTGTGACAGAAGTTCATCTGTAGCACTTGAGCCTTGATCGCTTTCTCTTGTTTCAGCCAATCTCAAGATCTCATCAATATCCATCTCCTACAAGAACAAAGAAATTCTGGTTTAATTTTTCCAAATATGGAACAAAATTTTTCTATGCATATGAGATTATTCACTCGTTGAGATACCTGTGGTTCAGACTCCTCCCCTTCTGCCTCTTTGAAAAGCTCTTCTGCACCAAACTTGAGAATAGCAGTGAGTTCTTCTTTATTGAACGGGTTTGAACTGTTTTTAAAAAAAAAATTAAAAAAGCAACACGCCAAGAACTTTAGCATCTAAATGTGTAAATAAAACCTCATCAGCTTGAAACATTGCATTTCCAGACTTACTTTGTGGTTCCTGAGTTGCTGTCCAGAACAGTTCGACCAGTGGTGTCCATTCTCTGAATGACAAGATGGTCCAAAACCATCTTCTTCTTCGCCCTCTCAATGATGTCCTCCTCGACTGTTCCTTTGGTGACAAGTCGGTATATATTTACCTACAAAGGAAAAGCATGGATATAGTTTTACACAACAATCTTAACAGCTTAACTATACCTGCAACCATGACTTCCAGCCATAGATTACCTGCTTCTTTTGGCCGATCCTGTGGGCCCTCGCTTGTGCCTGCAAGTCATTTTGAGGGTTCCAGTCAGAGTCGAAGATGACTACAGTGTCTGCTGAGGCCAAGTTAATACCTAAACCTCCTGCTCTGGTGGATAACAGGAAGCAGAAGTCCTAGAAAGCAGATGAAACACAGAAATGATCAACATTAACGGACTTCATGAATTGTTCGAGGAACAGACTTCCTGTTAAGTAACCTTGTTATTTGACCTTTTTTGCTTCATTTATCAAATACAGTTCCCCCCTGCTAATGTTCTCAGAGGCATCCAAAATGCAAGCTGACAATGTTTACAAGATAGCATTATGGTTTGTCTACAGTGCTACTTGTAACCTCCTAGTGATTAAGCAACTGTGGGAAGTGCATTTGGTAATATTATAATATTACTGTAGCTTGAAAAAAAAATTTACAGGTACATAAAATGTCCAGAGTTGCAGACTCCATTAGTATCAGGTGGTTGTATTAAAGTATACATACCTCTGAGCCTTCTGCATTAAAGTGGTCAAGTGCTTGCTTTCGGATTTCTCCCCTTATGGAACCGTCCAACCGCTGAAGAGGAGAGAGGCAAAAAGCAAGATTTACCCTTTGAAGAGTTCCTGCACATCTGTTATAACCTCTGCATCACTCTGCTGTACGTGCCATCGCACCCCGTCTATACGTTCAGAGTGATCACAACAGCCTAATGCAGAGAGTAAGTCAGCAAAAACAACCCGAGCGGTGTGACTTGCAGGAGTCCGGCTGGTCTTCAGCAGAAAATAACTTGTTGATATAAATAAACACTTGAACTCTAAGCCTGGCGGGCTATGTGTGCGACAACACTGACATCCGATCCTCGTCCGAGTCTAATCCGCTCAGCGCGACCGTCCGAAAAGGCCCTTCAGTCCTCACACCAATAAAAACAACAGTAAAAACAGAAGCGTGCCTCTATCTAGTCTTGCAGCTGGTTACACATGGAATCCAATGTAAGTATGATTATTATCAACAGAGACAGGGTGAGGGCATCACTGAAGTTATAGCCGAAAATTCAGGTATTTCCATTTATGTAGCAGGCTTTCTTGATCTGAAATAATTTTATATTTAGCAGGAAACTGTGTCTCTGAGAAGTACATGGAATAACCACAAATCATTGCATACTGTTTTGTATATGGAGTCCTGACTGAAATACGAATACAACCCCAAGTTGCACAAACCTCACCTGGAATGGGTATCGTTTCTTGGCGAGGTATTCAGCCAGAATGTCCAACATCCTGACCATCTGGGAGAAGATCAGGACCCTGTTGCCTCTTTCTCTCAGTCTGGTCAGCAGCTTGTCCAGCAGAACCAGCTTCCCACCACCTCTCACTAACCCCTAAAAACACACAGAAAGGTGTGAATGAGGAAATATCGAGCTGCACCAAGCAATCTGTAAAAGCAGTCGTGTTTTCTTCATTGTTAAACTGCAGCTCCTTTCCGTCGCAGAGCTGAGTTATCCCGAGGTGATGCTCGGAGCTGAGGAGGGTTCATAAGGAGACGTACCTGCAGGTGTTCCTGTTGTGTTTCAGCGTCACCGTCCTCAGGCTGTTTAATAAGGAAACTATGGTTGCAGCACTTTTTAAGCTCCATTACGATGTTCAGGAAGCCGGAAGAGCTGCCTCGGGTGCCCTTGGCGAGAGCTTTGTAATTCCTCGTTAAAATCCACCTGGAAAAATTCAGGAACAAATTAAGTTAATGGAGAGGAAAAATGCAGCTACTGTTCGTGCGATTCATACGAAAGATGGATGAGATAAAAACGTTAAGAAGGGTAGTAATAAGAATCGTACTTGTAAAACTGCTTCTGCTGTGCGGTCATGTCTACACGGAGGATTTGTTCCACCTTGGCTGGGAGCGATTTTTCCACATCTTTCTTGACACGTCGGAGCAGGAAAGGCTCAAGGACTTTGTGAAGACTCTGATAACCATTATCCCTTCCTTTCCCGTGTTCATCCTCAAAATCCTCCCAGGAATGAAACCTGCAGCCATAATAGATATTACAAACGTCACTCGTGTCACACTGGAATTAAAACTGATTTAGTGGAATTTTTAATGTCTAAACCGGGACGTACTTGTCAGGCATGAGGAAGTGTAACAGTGACCAGAGCTCTTTGAGGGAGTTCTGCAGCGGAGTGCCGGTAATGAGAAGTCTATGATTAGATCTGAACTCCATTAATGTTTTATACAGCAGGGAGTCATCATTCTTCAGCCTGTGAGCTTCATCCACACCCAGGAACGCCCAGTTAATGTTTCCCAGCACACCCTGGAGTCAAACGTTAAAACGCTGTAATTGATCGACTCTCAGGCATACAAACATGATGAAATAAAAATAGAAACACAGCTGTGAAGAAGTCTACCTTGTCTTTAAGTAGAATCTCATAAGTGGTTAGTAGTGCATTGAAACGGATTCTTTTGGTTTGATGGTTCACCCACTCGTAGTCACGGATCTAAACAGAACAGAAATTCAAACTTATGGAACCAATTTGGGAGATACTGAAGAACAGTAAGAGTCAAATTCAACGTACTGTTTTCCTGCTCATGACGTCACCAAGATAGACCACCACATTCATGTCTGGGGCCCAGGTGTCAAACTCCCTCTGCCAGGAGGTGAGTGTGGACAGAGGCACCACCAGTAAAAAGGGCCCATAGAGCTGATGTTGGTGGAAGAGGTAAGACAGGAAGGAGATTGTCTGGATGGTCTTTCCCAGTCCCATCTCATCAGCCAGGATTACACTATTGCACCTAAAGAGGAAGAGGAGGACAAATAGATATTTTACTTTGCTTATACAGTCCATTATTTGAGTCTTTTTGAAATTATTGTAATTATTAATGCAATACCTGCACCAGGAGTGAGCCAGCCAGTTCAACCCATCCAGCTGATAATCTCTCAGTTGTAGATTCTCATCACCAATATATGATGGTTGTTTCTTCAGTGCCACAAACCTGGGCCTTTGCTTTAAGACCTGAAAACAATAGGAACAAACTTCTCCAGTTAACAAAGACATAAATATATTTTACAATTATATCAAATAAAAAGGAAAATACAAAAAATAAACACTAAAGATCCACCAATTTGGGTCATTTTCACTGGATTCCTACCTTGCACTCTTTAGAGGGGACAGTTTTACTGGAGTTACGGTTCGTGAAGCTGTCTATGCAGTGCTGGAACTTCTTTCTGACCAAAGCTCCGTCTTCCCAGCTGCACTCTGAGTAGGGTAAACCCATCCACTTGCATAGGTACTCAGGTTCATTGGAGGATGGAGTCTTATGACTATGAGCTGTTTAAAAAGCAAACAAAATATTAATCAAATGATTGCTTCAAAATGTTCGAATAGCGCAGAAAAACTGTAGTAAGTAAGTAAGTAATCATTGTGATTGACAGTGATGATAAAAAATCCAAAGAGGGACTTACAGGGGAAGTCAGAGGATCCTGGTGTCTTTCCTGTTTTTGTTGCTGCCAATAATAAAATTCATTTTCAGTACAGTTTTAATGCAAAATGCAACAGTATCTTCAAAAAAAGTGACAACAGCAGTTACAAAATGACTTCTTACCGATGATACGCTCCACAATCTGAAACTGTTTGTTCAAGTCAGCAGTGAGCTCCTGTTGACAATTATGGAATTCTACATCCTCAGGTGACGCCTTCCTCAACCTACGAACAGGATCAGGATTAACAGTCAAAATTCTGGAGAGATGTACATTTACAAAATAACACGTGGATTCGAACACAAAGATCTTCACCATGAATTCAGCTCGTCATTTTTCTTTTTGAAGTTGTCCAGTTTCTTTAGTCCCTTGACCTTTTGCTGCGTCAGAGAGTCCATGCTCTCCCAGGTGTTGTGGATGTAAGACCAGCCCTTCCACTTGATCAGATACTGAGTCTCCCCTTCATCGTTCTCAGGGTCAAAACCTTCGGAAGGGTCCCCGTTTTCTTCCACAGCGTACACAGTAGTGGTAGCACCAGTAGCTAGATGAACCAGAAAAAAAAGTGTTCTAGACTGCAGACTGCACTGAATGTGTTTTGGTGGATGTGGTTTTCAAAATAGTGAGAGGCGAGGGAAAATGTATCACCTCCTTTTTTGCCTGTTCTGGTGTCCATGACTTTCTCGATGGTCTCGCTGTCATCATCCTGCTGCTCCTCACCAGCGTCCCCCGTCATTTCAATCAGGTCATCAGAGTCCGTTTCAAAGTCATGTTGGTCCTCTTTATAACTGGAACACAACAGAACAATCGTGACAACTTAGCAAAACTGTGCAATCTGTATCCGAACTCTGACAGAACTTTTTCATAATGCTCTTTGCAATAAAAACTCCAACAGATGTCTCCGTCTATTAAGTGCATGCAAATTTATGCACTAAAAATGGGTTTAGAAATCTACCTTTTGACTTTTGTGGCACCTCTTCTTCGGGTCTGCCTCTTCGGAGTGTCTTCCTCATCGTCGTCGTCGTCATCATCATCCTCGTCATCTTCTTCTACCGATGACTCCTGTCTCCTGGACTTTCTTCCTTTTTGAGAAAGCTGCTTTTTGACTGTTGATGATTTGCTCTGAGGTCTGTAAAATACAGAGTTAAGCAAAGAAAAACCAAAAGCCACTTAGAGATAAGTAGCTAAATTTCTGGCTCATTAATTCTTTTCACACTCCTGTCGGTTCCTGGCTGTCCAACGGCTGACTGTCAAACCTAAATGTCTGAGTGCAGCCTACGCCCTTAGACAGAGCAGAGCACAATTTTGACCAATTTGAGAAAATAACTGTAACTGATATTTTAAAAACTCGGAGATGCCATAAATTAAGACTCAAACTTGCTGCAGCATTTAGGTTCAAAATCAAAGAAAAGGGGAAATACACAGATCAGCCACAACAACAAAACCACTGACAGGTGAAGCGAAAACATTGATTATTTTGTTACATTAGCGGAAACATGGGCAGCATAAGGGCCAAATTGTGATGGGAAGACAACTGAATTCCTGCGTGTCCAAAACAGCAAGTCTTGTGGGTTGTTCCCAGTGTACTTCAGTCAGGACTTATCAAAAGGATAATGGATGTTTAAGGCTCACTGATAGGTGTAGGGAGTAATACCTTCCCATAGAGTAGCTACTGTTGCATAAACTACTGAAAATCTTAACGCTAGATAAGATAAGAGGTGTAAGAATACACAGTTCAGCAGAGCTTGCTGCTAAGGGGAAGAAATGGCATCAGAATACACTTTGGGAAAAAGGAAAGCCAATGGAGGCAGAACCCTTAGGTCCTTGTATTCATGTGGACGCTATTTTGGCACAAATCACTCAGTGTTGCTTCAGAACCTTCATGGCAACAGGACCCCCTGGTGGCAGCAGCCTCTTTCAGTGAATGATGCTTCTTGCCACACTGAAAAAATTGTTCAGGAATGGTTTGAGGAACATTACCAAGAGCTCAAGATGATAGCTTGGCCTCCAACTTCCCCAGATCTCAAACCAATGGGACTTACCCTGCACCTTACAGGATTTAAAGGATCTTGTGCTGACATCTTGGTGCCAGACGTCACAGCACACCTTCACAGGCTTGTAGAGTCATGCTTTGGCGGCACGACAGACTTTCACAATATTAGTCAGGTGGTTTTAATGTTGTGACTCATCACTGTATGTAATCAAACAATTGTTCACACAATATGGAATGATTTGGAGATGACCAGTGGGTAGCTGTCTGATGGCCAGGCTTCGCTACACTCTTACCTTCTAGCAGGAAGTCGTCTGGATCTAACTTTTTTCTCTTCCTGCTCACTGTCTGTACTGTCGGAAGCCTCCTCCTCCTCCTCATCCTCCTCCTCTTCATCATTTGAGTCATCATCTTTCCAGATATTTCTTACAACAAAGAAATGCCACAAGTTCACCCTCAAGGCCCATCACTGCTATTTTACCAATTTAAATTTCATTGTAATACCGGCCATAGGGTGTTCAGCACAACCCAATTTAAATCAGGGAAAGCCCACTGATCTGACCAATCAAATTTGATTTAAATATAGTACATCACCTGGCTGAAACTAACTTAGCCCAATCTGAGACAAACAGATACCCATTTACAAATACGCATTAAATGATAGGATTGACAACATGAACACAGACTGGCAGCAGAATGACACAAACAGGCGTGAACTGCATAAACACTACTGTATGGACCAAGTGTTGTAAAAGAAAATTATTATTGATAAAGGAGTTCAGTGCAAGTGTCTCATGGCAGACTTCAGAGATATTTGAAATAATATGATGCACTACTTTTAAAAATAAATAAATGAAATTATGATAAAACAATCAATCACAAACATATTCACAATCCTCTTACTTACTCCTTTTTCTTAGCTCGTGATGTTTTTCTTTTAGGACTCTCGCTCTCCGATTCACTGCTACCCTGTAATACAGCGAGAACAGCAGACAAACCTTTCAGCTGAGTTTCAACATTAAATGTGGCAGTGCTTCATATTATCCACTAGGTGGCGCAGGTGGCTTGTTTACAGGAGCTGACGCCACTGCAGATAATTGTACTGAATCTTTAATGTTTCTTTGTTCACCTTCGTTCACATCTGCTTACCCCAGCTCCAATGTTCAAACGAGCCGGCTCCTGTCTGCTGCGATTTGACCTCCTAACACCATAAACATCTGGATGTTCCTCCCACATCTGCAAACAAAGAGCCGCTTATAAGAGGAGCCTTTGGATTTTCGCATCACCATGCTGATTTGGCATGTCCCAGTTCCGGTCTACAATCTAATTTACAAGTGCTGATGTTTGCCTCAAGTGATTCTTCGTTCAGTCTATAAAATAACAGGCATCAGTGAAAAGTGACCAAGTTTCCCAAGGGTGACTGTGACATTTTCACTTGTTTTGTCCAAAAAAACTGTTGAAAAAAACCTCAAAGATATTCAGTTCACATGTATAAAAAAAATATGCCATCTTGATCATGTGTCCTTTGAAAAAGAGATTTTGATGTCAAGGGACTTAATAGTTAAATAAAAGGTTAAATTAATATGTGAAATGCAGCAAAAATTCACAGCTGAAAAGCTACACAGTAATTGGACTATGAGGAAGAGGGGCATTTGTTTGTCATTTTTCTATTTCTCAGCTAATCAATAGTTGTGTCAACTATTGCAGTTCCAATGTTCTACATATTAATTGTAATAGTATCCTTCTTGACAATTGTGCATAATGTGTGGAAGTAAAAGGTCAATTAAAAGTGCAGCTTTGAGAAGCCAAATCATGTGTTTTTATTTAGGATTTAGTGCTTCCAATTTGGTTTCCTCGAGCCATAATTGTTTTGCAACTAAGCAGTGCCTCTTTATGCACTGCATTATGGAATGATAAAACACAGCGGCACACTTCAAGTCTAGTGTTTCTGTCTATGTATAATTATTACCCATATGTTTTTCCTTTAATTTGCTGACTGTTTTCACTTTTTAGTGAGCACACTACATATTTTTAACTTGCTGTAGGATGCAGCATGAAGCAGGGACAGAGGTAGAGAATGACACAGATAAAGGACAGTATGGATTAAGATAAACTTGCATAACTAATGATTTACCAACTAGCATCCTGCACGTCACACCTTTATAATCACATTAAGTGTCCAATTACTCAGACGAAGTTAACTCAATCACCATTGACAGAGGGCAGGAGCTGTAATCTCGTTTAGACACAGTGAACACCCACAGAAGTTGAGTGACCTTTACCTTCTTCACATCCGCCAGGCGCTCCTTCTTTCTAACTGGCTTGTCTTTGACCTCTGCTGTGGTTTGCTGTGACTTGGACCCTGTAGACTCGCTCCCTGACTCTGAGTGACTCTCTGACTCTGAGGAGCTGTTTGACTCTGAGTTGTGGGATCGCCTCCTCTCACTGCCATGCTCGCTCTCGGACTGACTTCCCGACTCCGATGCAGAGCGGTTGGATTCTTCTGAGGCTGAATTGCTAAAGGAACAAGAATACGTTCATTCCTTTTGATTTTGCAATGCATATGTTAAGCTGTTGCTTATACAAACATGTACACCCAAAATGGTAAACAACATAGTAAAAATATGAGTTGACAGTGACAGCAACTTAAAAATGTCTTCAAACTCAAAGCACACAGTCACTTGGTCATGGAGAAGAGCTTGATGGCGTGAGTGATTTGTGACCCTCAGACAAGATGAAACCGAAACCTCGTTACATCATGCGTCATGTTCTTCACTTAGCTAACAGTCCAATAATAACTTTATTCTCTCTGAAGCACCCAAATCCTCTTACCATCATTCTACACAACCATTGAGTTTGTAGACCTGCTTTCATTACTAAAATTTGTTAAAACTGGTCCTCTTTTCTATCATCCAAATATTTAACATAAATAGAGCTGTGATATAATTAGAATTACTACAATATATAACACATGACACGTGAACTCTGCATTTTAAGTTATATCATCACTGACACTTATTTTGGGGGAATAAAAATGGAACTGACTGATTGATCAATACGTATACAAAAATGAGTCCAGTACCCCGACAACTGTTTCCTAATCCTTTAAGCTAAGAAACTTGTGACCCCTCATCACAGGTTAGGGCCTCTGCTAAACAGTAGTTGTGATCAGCTTAACAAAATCTTATGTTTTTCTTCTCAGATTGTTTTATTTTAAAGGATTTTTAGAGGTACAAATATTCATAATTTACCAGTAAGAGGAACGTGTCTGATAAATTAAAGGAAGAGGCATGTAAGCATTTTAATCATCTCATCAGATTTATCTGATCTTATTTATCAAACGAGGTCAGCAGAGATTGGCTTTATCTGATTCTAAAATTAAAGCCACAAGAAGCTTCACGTTTTTGGGACTGCTCTGATAACACATCGGAAGCAGTATTTACTGCGGCTACGAAGTTCACTTTATTACAAATTAATCAGCTGTTTATGCAATAAGTAAAATGAACATTCGCTGAAATCTGAAGTGTAAACTAAACACGTGAATAGATCATCAGTAGATAAAAGTATATTGCCGAGGCTTCCTCTGCATGCGTTATATTTTTCGGACACATGGGGTCGCTCGTCACTCAACCCATTGGGAATAAATATGAAGGAATCTCTGCCTTACATTGATATTGTAAAATGTAAGCGTTTGTGTCTCATAAAAATTCTCATTTGTATGCAAGCCTCGTGATTATTTTATCTATCAAACACCATTACTTTTATTGTGAAACTTAAAACAGCTCAAACTCATGACTAAGTGTGTAAATTATAGCTGTATCTATATTCTACAATTATTAAAACTGTGGGAATATTGCTGAAGGGGAGCGTGAATTAATTAGTTTAAACTCTCTTCTTAAACCGTGCTTAAGAACAACTAAAATTCATTACTAAATTTCACATTCTGTACCTTGTGCCGCTTCAGTGACCAACCTCGGAAGTACATGGCTCCTTCCGCTTTAAGGGAGGTCGAGGTGGGTGGAACCAAACAAAATCTCGAATTACTATTGGCTGGCTTGTTGCTAGGTGGAAATCTAACCAATCACAGCGCAGTGTGCAGATTGTCTGAGGTCTGTACTCTTCCTGTTCCTCCTCTGTGTAGTTCTGAGCGGAGTTTTAATACAGATAAGTGAGCAAGCTGGGCACACAAAGCAAGGGCCATTTTGTGACTCAGGAGAGTATGTAAATAGCACTTTAGTGACATATATTATTGCATAAAGTCACCAGATTTTATGCTGCTCTTCCTGCTGCTCTTTCTGTCCTCCGTACTCATGCATGAGTGTAAAAAGTTAGGCTGCCATCATTGCAGAGGACGTATTTCACTCATAGTTAAAAATACTAAAATGGCTGCCACAAGATCACACAAAAAAACTACAAGTGTGATGTAACCTGCTGCAGTGTACAGTCTGTAAAATGCTGTGACGGTAATTACCTGCATTTAGTATCCAAACTTCTCTGTGTCTTTATCTAAAAACACAACAGTCTATTGTGATCAGGCTGTATTATTTGCTGTGACAACATGACAGCAATTCGAATACTGAAAACTGAAGCTGAGAAACAGCATTTAAGCAATAAATACAAACATCTTCTCCTTCAAATAATGGCCAGTCACTTATGTTGTTCCTGCAGTTCTAAATTGTCCTGACACCATGCAAATGATTCGATGTGATGATATCTTTATTGATGAAAATATATTTCCACTGATTTTGATAAATGAAGATTTAGATATCTGAGGATGATAAAAACACACTTGCAGCTGTTGACATTTTTCAATAAGAAAAGCAGACAATATTGTAAAAAAATAAAAATAAAAAATAATCTCCATATTAAGGTGGCCACAGGCCTGTTTAAGCTACCTGTAAAGTCATATAAATACAGCCATATTTAATTTAAAATTCATATATTTTAGCTGCAACATACACAAGAATCAGACATGTTTGAAACAAATCCTTCAGTTAACACATCCATCTTTATATATCCAGTAACATAAATTAGTACAAAGTGTGTCTTTAAAACTTTTCTGATACTTAAGAGTATTTTAATGTAATAAGGATCATTACTGGATATAATATGCTGCATTTCAAGCAAAGAGAAATCATTCGATTAGCCTAATAATCATAAATAACCACCGTGATCAGACAAAATGTTTAATTTAAGTCTGTCCATTGGAAACAGCACCTCAATCCAAAAGTAAAAGTAGTATCTTCCTGAAAAAAAGAAGCTAAAGGATATACTGTTCTTGCATGCTGTAATCCTGTGAACTCTGACATAATTTTATAACACACAAAAATAGTTTTAACTTTTACTAACTCTAAAACAAGACAAAATTGCATACAATCAATAAAATGTTAACACTTAGGGGCTTTAATGAGGATAAAAAACCAAGCATAAAGAAACATGATTTCTTTTTTAAAAACTTTGTGACTTGGTCAAAACTTTTTAGCATATGTTAATATAAAAAGTAGAGATCGATACAAAAAATAAAGTGTTCAGCTCCATAAACTATCGACAAAGCATGTTAAATAAAACAAATCCAAAACACCAGATATATTAGCATCCATAGGTAACACCAAAACAATGCATTGTGTCTGAAATAAATAAAAACCAAACAACGTTGTTAAAATGGTGCATTGCAGTACCAACTAGTAAGACAAGGTCATATAACATTGTAGCAAGAGGACATGAAACATAGGTGACAAATTATTTGCAACATAATACAGGACAAATGAGTTTTCCTGGGGTCTAACACGTACATCTTCTGGGCAATGATCTCCTAACACAGGCCTGAAACCTCAGTATTGAGTGTAAGAAATGGTAGGAAAAATCAGGGTGTGGCTATTAAACAATAGCAAGGTCATTCATGACACTGGTGCACTTCTTCAAAAGCACACAGCAAATGTAACACAGGTGATCAACCATGCTTGACAAGGTAAACAATCAAACCAGATATGAAAAAGGTTAAAAAAGTATAAGGATCATACCTTGATGCATTGCTCTGAGCCGATCCTTCATCCTCTTGTTTTTTGCTTTTATTCTTCATCATCGTAGTATCCTGAAAATCTGATAGGATGATCGTTTGTCCAGGTATTTACAGTCAAAAAGTTAAGAGGAAGCATCAACTATCATACAAGTCCCACAAGATTGCCTTTGCTCAGGTGGCAGTTAAAACCCAGGCGGTGCGACACGAGTAAAGAAAAAGGCATTGAATCGAAAGATTTGAAGATCATTATTTACATCGCTACTTTAAATAAAGGTAAAAAAATGACAAGTGCTGTTACAATAAGTTAAATATCCGTCGTGCCTTTCAATATAGTCCACGGATCAAGCCGCATGCCGTTAATTCTAACTGCGTCATCAGATGAAGCATTAGAAAAATAATATTTAAGGATGAGAAAATCAGTAAACTAACCACCACACAATGTAAACATAGCAATTCAATGTGAAGAAAGGTGCTAGTCTATAAATGAACTATTAGATTCTCGTTCGCTCTATCGCAGTTGAAATATTTATCCGAGTCGAATAAAAAAATAAACTGTAAAAAAAAAACAAAACAATAACTTAATAAATTACAAGAAATAACAGGCTCGTTTCGGAAAAAAACAGCTTGTAGGCCTTTGCAGTCTTCATCCACTGTCAGAGCGACAGAGGCGAGAAGCACACTAAAAATGGAGGCGCGCCATGGCTGCCAGAGCCCAGTATGGAAAACAACGACAAGCACTCCCCCAGCTCAGACGGCTCCTACGGCTCACAAAATCAGCACAAAAACCGCACAAAACGCGTATATTCCCGTCAAAACAGCGATCGCACGACTACAGCTCTCAATTTTTCATCGGAATCAAGCGGTTCGGGTCGAAAAACAGGCAAGAGAAACGTCTGACGAAAGCCCATGGCACCCTTCCCAAGGCTCAGCCGCCATCTAGAGCTCCTTCCCTGCTCTGAAAGCTTTGCCTTTGATTGACGTTATTTCCATTTACCCCACACTCAGGTGATGTTTAAGTCCCACCCCTTTTATTATGTTTAAAATTTGCGTTTATATAAACTTGCATACAATTTCAGCCCCGGGACAGACGCCTCAAAGTGGAACCTTTGTTCTCATATGATAAAAGGTAAGAAAACTGAGAGGCTTTAAAGTATATATTTTGCACCAATTGCATCACTTCCTACCCAGGCAGGAAGAAGGACAGCCAGGAGCCATTTTAGAAAGCCTTTGGAAACCATTTTTGTTCTGGGCAAAACCCTTTTTAACTGCCCCCAGTGCATCTTGCACAAATAAATAATTGTTTTTGAATTAGTAAAGGTTTCCAGAGGGACTCGTTAAAGCACAAACTTGCTTTTTCATCGACTATTTTCTGCTTTATCTCGTCAATCAAGGTAAGATTTTTCATTGTATAGCAACAGAAAAGAGGAGATTCATCAAACCAGTACAAAGCTTAAGCACTTAAACTGACTCTTAAATTAACGGGTAACTCTTGATTATTAATAACACGAAGTCAGTGCAAAACCAAAATTAATTTCTTGTATGGATTAGCTAAAATATTAAAACCAATTTCTGAGCTTCAGCACTTCAGCGTTATCGAAATATTTCGCCAAATGTACCCTTGTGATAGCTGTGAAACAAAGCCAGGGAAAAAAATATACGAGGACATACACTTTATTTAAAACAACATTTGAATATCAAATGTACAAAGGCGCATTTTGTGTTTCCCAGAAAAAACAATGCAATTTTTTAACGAGTCCACTACACAGTCAGTGACGGTGTTCCAGAGTCCATTGTTGTGGTAAAAAAAAATAATAAAAATCCAAACGTCAAAGTCCACTCAGAAAAAGGTTTCGTCTTGTCAAAATTTGGCTAACCGCCAAATCGCTTGCCATCTTCGCGTTAAACAACGCTGTCTCCACTTCATCAATATCCAGTTGAATGGGGTCTTGATAGGATAAAAAAGAAGGAAGAATTGTAAGCCCACAGTGCAACTGAAATGTGTAATGACTGACTGTCCAGCAGTTAAAGAAGGCATGCTAAACTAGACTAAAACTACGACAGTTTATTAACATACGTGGCTAGCTTCCAGTTGCGTTAGCGAGCATTGCGCAAGGGCATGTTACTTTGAAATAAGAGCATTCACTAGAATGCAACAATTGTTAAAAAAAATGAGACTCGAGCACCAAATTGCTGTTCCTATGAGCTGTGATTAAAAGGCTTCATGTCATCAAAAGATACGAAATGCATACTACGTATTTGAGTTTAATAATCAGCTTTGTAACTGCTAATCAGTTTAGGTTCAAAGCAGTGGAAATGTTGCAGCGCCAAACCTTGTTTTAAATGCTAATAAGACATGCATTACAAACTTTTATGGATGATGCTAAATAGATTTGCGTGATGATTCCATAAGGGAGTTATTAGCATTAAGTTAAAGAGTGAGAAGTGCGACAAACTATAATGATAACATTAGTACTGTCAATTTTTTGTAGGGCTCTGAAAAGATATGTTGTGTAATGAAAACCGAAGTAGCCAGAAAAATGGAATCTGGGCTGAATAAATGTTCCGACAGTTTGCAAAAATTCATCAACCGACCACCAGGGGTACGATGAGCCTAGAGTTGAACTTAAGACACATCATGCGTTGTGTGGAAAAAGTACGCAACAGCGGTGATGTTGAAGCAAATTAATATCAAAACAACACAACACTGGTTTGTGGGCAAAATAATCCGTTGTCCATAATCCATTGCCTGAATTGACAAAGTGACAACCAGAGTAACCAAATACATGACCAACAGAGGGACAACACAGTCACATCCAATAACTTAACAAAGCAACAGCTCAAACAATGGTAATTCTCATAGATTCACTGTTCAACAGCAAATCAATAACATAATATTGACCTTGTTTTAGCAGGTTTTCAATACAGAACAAAAACTGTTATAGATCTTGGCAAAAATGGAGCGTATAGAAACTTATGGCAGAATGTGGCTTTTTTCTATAAAGTGCCAACAGGAGGCAGCACAGTCAATGTCCACCAAGATAGCTTATATTGAATCAATTACAAAAGTAACCAAATAACATTGTTATGCATGTACTGCCAGATGTTTCTGAATTTATCTTTTGTTAATGCATTGTTTGTGCAATGTCTTTTGCTAGCCTTTTAAAGCTAAAAGTGAACATCAGCAATAAATATTCCATAGACATGAGTTAAGGTCTGCTGACAATAGCAGTGTGGTATCCTTAACCTATTCAAACATAAGAAGTATATAATCTCCAGAAAAACAAACTTTCTAATCAATATTTTAGTAAGCATGTGAAAATAAGTACTCAATTGAAATGAGAAACTTACAGAGCTGTCTTCTTTTTCTTCAAAATTGGAAAATCTTCTCACCAGTCCAAGTCTCAGCTATGGGAGAAAAAAAGGAACAATGAATGATATCCACCTAACAGACAGCACATCAGATCCACACACACATAGTTACAAAAAAAATTAACCACTCAGTGTACCTGGCTTAAAGTAGTTGGAAGTGTTTTGGTTTTCCGACGTTAATTGCAACTGACTAATATAACATATATTGCTTTAACCATCTCTTTATATTTGACTCAGAGAAAATGTTTAATACTGCAACTTTCCAGATCTCTGTCAATATTTTGGGTTAAAAATATCTCTCCTAGAGCTTTACACCTGAAATATTATTCCTGTGTCACTACAAATACATAACAAATAATTAGATCTGTTGAGAGTCTGCAACAGACTTTCCAATGCAGATACCGATTTTCTGCAGGCGGAAAGGCAATGCTGACTGTAGTGTGTTCCTTTGTATTCTTCTAAGTGGATTTCTAATCTTCTCTTTTGGATGTAGGGACTCCTGTCTGTCTACAACTATCTATTACACTTGTGAGACATGAAAAGAATGATGTATTTCAAAGAGTAGTTGCATTTCTGTCTTCAGAACAACTTGTTATACCATTTTTGCTTCGTTTAGCAGTTTCAATGGAAAATATCTAGTGATCCATCTTTAACACTTTTACGTTTCTCTTACTTAAGACTATGATTAATGCAGTAATTCTGATGATGCTAAACAGTCACATTATTGGCTTTGAGTGTTGATCACATCAAGGAGGTAGGTCATGTTTAGTGTTATAAAAAATCCATACTGGTGCGATCCCACATTTCATTTGGCAAATATTTTTGTCATTATATTACAAGGTAATATGTTTCTTCTATTTTAAAATGGACTTTTTATATTCATATTTAAGTGTAAAAGTAATTGCAATGTCATTTTTTTGGCAGCAAATTACATCACAGTTGCCAATACCTCTAAAAGCACTGATTATACTGTCATTTTAATTTGGCTGACATTTAGAGATTTTTCTCAAGTGTCACAAATCAAAATCAGTTTCATAAGGAAATTGTGAACAATGTGCAGATAGATACTATTGAAATTATTTTTGACAAAATTGTTTTCATGATGTCCGCATTAAAGCAGGATTAAAATAGTTTTTGTAAAGTACAGCTGTACAGCCAAATTAGCAAATAGCTCTTTTCTGATTACCCTTGCCAAATGTCACCAGTCTGCGACCTTACAAAACTTAATCAAGAAATGTAAATATGATCCAATTTTGATTGTTTGCGCAGGTTGCCAAACTACTGACAGCCATAGAGTATGAACCAAAAAAAGTGTGTTTGATGTGACTCCAGGTGTACATGATTAACATTAACTGATTCAGAGGTGTAGCATTAAAGTTGTGGTTTCATTCAAATACATTTCTAAAAGCAAGATGTAATTTCCAAAGATCTCAAATGGCAAAATGATAAAACCTGCAATGAATTACTTCACAGAAAAGTTGCATTGGCCCATCACTTCACACTAAGGTCAATGAAGCATGATCTGAAGCATTTTTGGGATCGCAAACCAAACACAGGTCTTGGCTATGTACCATAGTGAGTGTCGTCAATGTCAATGTTTTCAATATGACTGACGTAAGTGCGAGATAATTGCCGGTTGTTTTGATTACAAAAGATACTGTTATGACAAAAATGAATGAATATAAACACTGTAAGTGCTTAATTGCGTAGCTAGCTAGTTGAAAGTCCATAACGAACATATTACAAATATGAATGCTTTCTGAAAATAACTAAAAGTAAATTACGATAAAACATGATGTGGTCTCTCTTTCAGTCGACAGAACAGACTTCACACTAAATGGCCACTTTGAAGAGAATTTCTGGGCGCGTCTTACGATTTAAATCACATTTCAACAACATGTTTGCTAATCAAATTGTGTTTTAAAATGTCAAGATCACTTGAGAGTTAAGGCATTTACAATACAAAACAATGACTCCAATTTACATAGCGCTTCAGTGTACTTTAGTTGAATGAAAATAACTTCAAATTAATGATGCAACGTATCCCCCGGGGCCAGGTATCAGATCAGCCATACATTTATAATTTATGTGTACATCTGTGCGTCATTGTACACTAGGGGGCAGAAAAGTCCTCCCTACAGTTGTGTAATGACACATATCACTATTTCCTCGTAATGACATTATATGATAATGTGAAAGCAAAAAACGCACTATTTCCTATGCCATTTATTCAGTTAAACTTGTACAGTCAGTAAAAACAGACAACACGATTGAACATAAATTACGAGATCAATGAATACATAGCATACAAGTATTCTGCTAAAGACATTCAATCTGTCGTAAATTGATACTTACAAATCCCCACTGAAGCGTGGATCACACGAATTCTTCATTTCATGGTGGCTAAATGTCAACCCTTTAAAATAGAAAAATAACAGATCAGAAAGGAACTGCAACAACAGCACACCCTACTGGCTGCATGTATGTAGCAGTAAAGACAAAGAAGCCGGTATGGCTGCAAAAAATAGCTTGAACTGGTAAAGCAAAAAAACACATACCATTTAGCTTAGGTGAAACAACCTCCTTTCTTCCTTGACGTAGTTCGTAAAACATCGAGGAAAATCCCTGCAAAACACAAAACATGATTATTGTCATTATTGTTTGTCGCAATCAACAAAATCATAACTTATGTTGGCATACACACCACTCATAAATTGGTAGTTTGTTTTAAATATTTTTTTAAAGATTATTTTTGGTACTGGTTAAAAGCTCATTAACATATAAATAAAGTCATAAATAAGTAGTTCCATATTTAGACATGCAAATGTAAATTTTTTTGCATGACTTGGTGCTTTAAAATGCAACTAAATTTGTCCTCAACAGTAACGTCCATTTGAGAATAGCTTTAAGAGGGCATTTTGTTATGTGCAGGGTGGTACTAATCCTTTGGATTTAACAATAAAGTCTAAGACACAAATATCTATTATTAAAGGCTATATATCATCTGTTCTTATTATGTGTAGTGTTTTCCTACATATGTGGATAAATCAGCAACCTCGTCCATCAGACTGAGATATTGAGATGATTTTATTTCTTTATTAAATTTTAATACAGTGTTTAGAATTTCCTCAAATTCACATACTTGTAGTAAGGCTTTCTAACAAAAAAATATTTTATACATGTCTTGCAGGTGTAATTTGACTTGAAAGACAAAATATATGTAAATATTTAAATTACTTCTCCATTCAGTACCTCAAAGGGTTAAAAGCCAACACCCTATTTTGTATTTCGAAGTATATCTAAGCTTTTATAACATACAGAACCTTTATTTGACAATCATATTAAGTACAGTTTATGTATGGTGTCTACAATGAAAGAATTACTGTCAGTAGTCATATTTTAAGCATTTTGACAACTTATCACATTTTATATAAACTATTTATAAATTATAAGTATTAAGTCTATAATGCTTGCTAAAATCTTGTCTCAAACTACATTTGTACACTTTCTGCTGAGATAGTGTCTAAAATCGTCGATTTTTAAGTATTTTTTTGATTTGCAATTCGATGAAAAATGTCAAAAAACGAACAGACTGAAAATAAACAAAATATGCTTCAGCTTGTTGTGTTGATGTCAATCAGTCTCGATACGACGTTTAAAAAACGAAACATTTGCTCATTTTTGTTGTTTTTGTCGAGCAAATTCAGACAAGGGCATTTGCCCTTTCAAGGACAAAGCAAATTTTAAATGCGTAGGTTGAAATAACTCCAAACAGGTCGAGAACAAATATACATGTCCAGATATGAACTAAGTTAACTGAAAACATAGCTCCTAAACATGCAAAATCTATCGAGTAAAACACAATTATTTGCTATTTGCAGCCTGCAGACCGTTTTGTCTGTTCTTCGCTGACAACACACCATGGCCATTTTTACAACACTGCGTCTAACTGTCGTTCTTTCCACCATATTGCCATACACGCCTGGTTCGTATTTTTCAGCTATTAACGTATGATTACTCGTAAGTTCTTACCCATTTCCCAGGCCGTGTCTATCCCCCGTCGTCTGCCATAGTCGGAGTCGCGTTTTTGGGCGATTTTCGTCGTTTTGGTGGGACTTTGAGCCGCATCGTTGCGCCTTCTCTCCTCTCCGTCCTCGACGCCTTGCTCCTCTGCTGCGTGTGTCCTCCCCTCTGCTCTGCCTGAGCTGATATCCTTCAGCGGCTCTGCCCACTTTCCTCTCAACGTAAGCCAAACTCCACTCCTCTACAGCCCCATCTAGCTAGCGCTAGCATCATACCCACCATGAAACTACAAAAACTTTCTTATCTGAACCCAAACTCGACACTTTTTAAAAACCTCAAAACAATAGGTGTATTTAACTAAGCCTTATTATATTGTTTTTTGGGGCAAAAAAACTAGCTACACATAACTAGTAGTTGTCAATTTAGCCTGTCAAATAAAGCTAAATTTGGATGTTAGCATTGTATACAAATAACTGTGTGACCTGCTGATATATTAGAAAATATGTATTTTTTGTATAAACATAGTGACACCTACGTGGCATAGTGAGTGGTACTAATTTGTTAAGCAAATATGAAAACAAGACAAGCTAAACAACTAGCACTTCAAGTGCTAAATCACATTTCTCTTGCTAATGGTCCAATGTTCATCCTTCCAGACTGCTACCTTATCTGGCATATACACAAATAGACATATGTGGTGTATAATAACCTGTGTTCCTGTGACGCTTTTTCTGCCAGGTGGGATTAAAAAATAGTTTGTTGCAGTAACATAAAAATAAAAATCAATACATTTTTGTTCGTTATCATGTGAGCTCAGCCAGTGACACCATTTCACAGAAATGGAGTGATTGAGGTCACGCACCCCTCCTTTTGATAGTCAGATATTCCATTAATAGTATGGCCAAATGTTGTTTTTTTCAAACCCACGGTTTATGCTTCCATATGATTTGTGAAAGTGGGACTGGAATGCAGCTTTGAGGTTAGACTGTTTGACGAAAAGCAACCAAACATAAGCACATGTTTCAGATGCTTGACAGATCATAACTGAAAAAGGGTGGCTACAAACACAATCAAAAGTCCAATGAGGACAACCAAAGCTGGTAAACTTGGGCTGTTCAGTCAGAGCAGCCTTTGTTGGACAGTCTGTGCAGTCTGTGGTATGCTCTCCACCCCCATCACTGACCAATGAGCTGTTTCACACCACTGCGCATGCTCTCTGCAGTGGAAGATTTCTTTAAAAAGATCCTCGGCCTAGCAACAAGAGTGCCTTGCAGAAGCATTACGAATCCACAAGTGAATCTAACACAGCCTTATATTGACTAACTAGTTTGGTGCTTGGTGTAGTGCCTTTTGCCTTAATCAGGTTGTGTGTAGGAATCTTCAAATCTAAAATTGTGCCTTTAGAAATTGAGAATTGAATGATAAGGCTTTGTTTAAAATAACTGCCTTGAGAACATTATTGCTGAAGAGGCTGTAATAAAGTTAAAGTGAATGAATTCCTGCTTCAATTACCTGAATATTTCAGTTTTTACAATGTGCTTGATGTAATGGTACTGCAGTTTTCTGAGAACTTGACAGGAGCAGCTGTACACAAAGGTGTTATTAATATACAGGTGGCCATTGCATGTATAAGTGCAGACTTTAGTTAGTAATGAGCACAGAGAGCTTAATGGGCATTGCGATTACAACAGTGTTGTATCACTTGCTATGAAACAAAAGTACACTGTGATCTCAGTCTAATCTGCAGCATGCATGACACATTTTTATATCAGAATGTGAAGACTAAAATGCAGCCATTTGTTCTGTGAAGGAACAAGTACTCACCCCTGTTTGAGAAGGGTGTGCCTTACATGTTGCAAAAACAGCACCAATAACAGGCAGGATTGCACATTCATGGGTGTTCCCTCACTCACTGAGGCGTTTACGCAGTGTTATCTTACTCTGCAAATAGCCTTTGAGTTGACTCAAGAACAGGTTGGCTTTGTTTTCATGTTTGATTTTCACTTAGCAAGACAAATGGCTCTGTATGCTGGTGTGGTTGTGCTGTACAGCAAACAACTTCTAACATTCCACTGGTCAAATTGAGCATATTAACACCAAATCATGTTTCAAGCTCTTGTTGTTTAAAGGGACAAGAGATCTAAGTTTTAAAATTGGCACCATGGTAGCATTCTTATATTGCATTTTAAATATTTTCCCATGTGAAACTCATGTGCAACTTGCATAACTGTGTTTTATTGAGCTGTTTTTCTGTGCGACGTTCAGGCCTTCCTCTCTGAATGTAACAACACTCCTCAGCTAAAGATATGTAGCACCCCTTGTAAAAACAAAGTCATGCTTCACATCATGTAAATCACCTCAATAAGCATTGACTCTCCACGCAAACTCAAGATATGGCAAAGGTACTGCCACTTTATGGCACACTGACTGTCTTTTTGCATGCATGTTATTGTATGTTCCTCATCAAGAAGCCAATTTAACATCTTAACATATCTATTCTAATAGGAAATGTCAGCTACCGAGTGTTTTATCCACTGAGCACTGTTACAGATCCCGGAGGCATACACAAATTAGTCTGCGCTGAATGTTGAAACTTGGCCTCTGGAAGAAAAAGCTTGCTCCATTATTATTTCGTGCTGCCATCTGGTGGATTTTGATGCGATCAAGTAGCTGTCACATACAGCTGTACGGTAAAAGGCCAGAGCTCCTACTATCAGCTGCCCAAAATAAGCCCAGACATCAAAACAGGCCAACTAAACAGACTGGCTTCTGTCTTTGTCTTTTTTAATCTAAAGGGAGCTCCAACAGGTTGGAGAAATGTTACATGTATTTGATGTACAACCCTATCTAACATAGTTCAAAGTATATGTATCCACTAGCAATCAGAAGCATTATTTATAGAAAGAAACTTACATGTTTGTCCATTTTTACGTTTAATCTGATGATAATAGACATTAAAAAGCCATAGAGATTGTCTCTGTTGAAAGAGTGATACTTAGGCAAAAATTTATTTTTGCCCTTAGATTTGGTTTAAACAATTGTTACCATCACTGATCCATTAACCGCTTATCTCTTCCTTGTCTGGTTAACATTTTCCCTGGAGTCTGCAGTTGTGACCCAACAGTCTGCTGCCCTTGGGAAATGGTGTCTGCTGTGGCCCATGGGTAAATGCTGCCTTCAGATGCTGTCGGAAATTTGTAAACTACAAACGACCCCAAATGTGAAGCAAAGTGGTAAGGTAAGTTTAAAAAGCCTGTGAGACACATATAAAAAAAAAAGATGTAACAGCCCATTGTCAGCATCCTATGCACTGTGTTGAAAAATGTAAATAGAAAATCAAATAAAATAGTAGAGTGGCATTGTTTCTGAATAGGTTTAATCTACAACGTTAACAGTGTTTTTAATAGGGTTAGGGTTAATTGTTAACGTTTGTGTTTTTATGTAAGATAGAAACACACATTTAGCATTTTTATTTAGTCTGGATGCCTAGATTTTGCTGCTTTCATGAAAACGATTGACCATTGAGCCTCATATCTGGGAAAAATAAAAAAAACATGCATATCATGGCATCTTGAATTTCTAATGACTCCTATAACTCAATTTCTTAGATGGAATTATTGAAATGTATGTTTTTTTGTCAGAAAAAGCAAACATGCATTTTTGTGTTTTAAAAAAAATCTATAAAATACTTTATAGGTTTATTATAGGTCCTCTGGAAATAAAACAAAATCTGCAGGGTCATAAATATACATACAGCAATTCTAGGTTCTAGGTTCTTGGTTAAATGTCCTTTATCCATTTTCCCCTCAACTAGGCACTTTTGGTAACGCGTCCACAAGCTTCTAGTTGTATCTTTATCCACTTCTCTTGACAGAATTGATGCAGTTCAGCTAAAGTTGTTGATTTTTTGACACAGACCTGTTTCTTCAGCACAGTCCACAGATTCTAGCCCCATTTAACCGTTTCTTTACCACTTCTGATGTGCGTTTAGCGTCATTGTCTTGCATGAACACCCAACTGTGTCCAAATACCCAACCTTCTGGCTGGTGATTTTAGGTTTTCCTAAAAAATGTGGAGGTAATCCTCAGACAAGTTATAAAGTCATCAGAATAAAAGACAGAATATTATTGAAAGAAATACAGTTTAAAGGAAATTAAAACTCAAATAAAATCAGGAAAGGCTGACTCTCCGATAAAAGCATCTTTTAAGATACTTCAAAGAGAGCCCTGAGTCAGCTGACCTGATTTCCTCAGGCAGATCTTTTTAAAGCCTCTCATCAACTGCAATAGCTCTGTCCTTTTTAATTTTTAGCCTGGCCCCTGAAGCAGATAAAAGACCTCTGGGTGAGGATCTTTAAGTGCGTACCGGTGAATACAGTTCTATAAGAGTTATAGAGGAGAGAGGCCATGAGAGGCCAAAAAGTTATTAGTAAAATCTTAAAATGTGCCTTAAAACCTACTGGGAGTCAGTGTGAAGAGGATAAAGCAGGAAAGTGTTGATTTTGTGGGTTCATTCTGGTAAAAATTAAGTGTGGGTGAGTTTTCCTAAAATGGGTCACCTGACAAATGGGGACAGTTAAACTATGCAATGAATATCTTTTTTTGGAATACTGAAAATAACCCAAAACCTGTGAAAAGGCATTTGACAAACATAAAAAGTTCACACGGTATGATGCCATTAAAGTGGGCGTGACATCAGACACACTCCTAGAACTGTGGTAACTGAAATGATGTAGTGTTCTAGCAGAAAACATATAGCTCATAAACAACTAAAAAAGTGTGTAATTAGGTGTCAGAATTACTAAGAAAACTGGACACTCAGATACTATCAAAACGGGACACCGCTCTCAGTTATTTTGATTGGAAAAAAATGCTTTCAGGAACACTAAATATGTCCTAAAATTGTCTTTTCTTAACCGGATCAAATATAATTTCTCCTTAATGTGTTGTCAGCTGGTTTGCTGGAATGAAGCTAAGAAGAGCTAGCATAGCCGTATTTTAGCTAGTCTAGCTAGAAAGTTTTTTCACACAAAAGTTCTAGATTGCTCTGTGGAGGCATTTTACCTATTCTTCATATGTATGATAATTGAAATAATATTACATATATGCATATTTTGAAGTGAATGAGTAAGTTCAGTTTTGTGGCCATGTTGGTTTTATAAAATTGTTTTGATAGCCTTGTCTGAAGAAAAAGAAAAAACTGAGTGACAGAGTTCATTTTAATGGTTCAAAAAACAATTTTAATTGTTTTGTATTTTTACCATATTTGAAGACATTCAAATGTTGTCATTACTAATTCTTGACTTGCTGCCACTCTCCCCCCACTCCTCTATTATAGACATTGACTCTGTTTCATTAACACAGAGCTTTTAAATAGGACAGTTGTCATCCTTGTGCACTTTTCAAGTTGTTTACATGACACACTATGTAACGTTGCACATTATCAGGCAATTATTTTGCACATTCCTGCACCCTTGAAATAGTTCTGTTACTTCATACGACTCATGACACTTTCTTCTTATTACTCCGCCAAGGAACGTGGTGGGGTTATGTGACGCTTGGCGTACATTTGTCTGTCTGTCTGTCTGTCTTTCTGTGTACAACATTACTCAAAAACAGAATAATAGATTTGGATGAAATTTTCAGGGAAGGTTAGAAATGACACAAGGACCACCTGAATAGATTTTGGCAGTGATGCAGCTTATAGTCTGGCTCCACAGACTTGTTAAAGATTTATATATCATTGCGAGTTAGCGGCATGGCGAACGCTACCCCAGTTGCCTGCTGATGATCACATGATTGCGATCCTTCTGCGGACTTATCGGGACTTATCCATCGGAAATGATACAATGACTGAGCAAGACTTGCTTTGTTTTGTTTTTTTAATCTTCATATTAGTGTTTACTGCTATGCATTAAAACCCCAAGTCAGATTCTTCTTATGTGAAAGCCTACTTGGCAGTCAAAACATGTCTGACTGTGATTCTGAAAATATAAATTGTTCCTAAATTGGACATCTTATCCTGGGTAGGGTTTTATTATTATTGCAGTTAGGGATGTCCGATGATATCAGCCCACTGATATTATCGGCCTTATTTTGGCATACTGAGAGAATAACAACTGTTGTTTGACACACACACACGCACACACACACGCACAGGCACACGCACACGCACACGCACGCACACACACACACACACACACACATACACACACATATATATGGCATTTTTTACATAACTTAAGTTGAAGTAGTTTTCTTTTTGTTTTGCACAGACAGTGTTTATATTTGGAAAGCCTTGTTGCATTTGAGAGTGCATCCATTGGGGCATCACAATAAAATTAGGCATAATGTGTTAATACCATGACAGGAGATATGTGATTTTACCTAACATTAGTTAAATAGCCCACATGTATCGGTGTCGGCTCATATCGGAATCGGTAATTGAGAGTTGGACAGTATGGCCTCCTGGCAAAAAAGCCAATTTCGGGCATCCCTAGTTAAAGCACATTTCAGTGAACAGAAGCTGCCAAAACATGCAGCTGAAGCTCCCAGCATCCTTTTTGTAATGACAGTGGACCTGTAGGAGTCAGGAATTCCGAGGCGGCCCTGAAGGCAGCAGCAGCCCACATAATGCTCGTGTGGAGCAGCAGGAACAGAAGGCCAGCCTGCACGGCTCCTCGGAGGCGGATAATCCTCATCTGCACACCAAGTCCTCCCTCAGTCAGGAAGGAATCGCTGGAACTCACCTCCAGGGAGACACGTTTCGGAAGCAAATGCGAGAAACGAGCAAGAAGCGCGCCTCTGAGAGAAGCTCGGATCAGTAGAGAAATGGATGTTGGCGCGTCACATTGTGTTTATTGTGTAAATAGCAGAATCTGATAAGCCGATTCTCTATAATGTGACAGCAGCTGTCGCATTTCGTGTAACTGGGAGAAACTATTGAAGCATCCTTCTTGCGTGATTTTTTTTTCAAAATTATTGTTATTCCAGCACAATGATGACCTACAATCTGGTTTTAACTTTCATTGCTGCGACTCTTTGGCGGGTCAGTGGCGAACCGCTCACTATTCCATCTGCGACGCAATTAAATTCAACATCATCCTCCATCATCAGCCACGATGAACTGACACATAATGTGACAGATTCTGCCGTGGGATCCCGGATTTCATCTCTGATGACGCATCTTCCAACTCTGAAAAACATTGTTATTTTCATCTGCGTGCTAACAGCTGCTGTCATCACATGCCTGGTCATCAAAGTGGTCAGGTAGGTGCACATGTTTCTGTTATATACCTTTATGGAATTCTAAGGCCTATAATAAACAATGGTGCAGTCACATTGTTGCTTGAGGTTTCATTAGTGTTGTGGGGAATTAACCGATGAGGAGCATGTGCTTGTTTGGCTCCTTGTCAGGGTTGAAGCCAACAGGAAAAGATCTGGGCCTATAAATTGTCTTCCCGCAGGGATTTCTCACGTACTAGTTGACTAAGCAGTAATCTAACAAGAAAGTGCTAGATGTAGGTTATTTTTAACCTTATGTGCCTGTGACCTCAATCTAATAAGTGGATAATGTCAAGTACGCTCAGAAACTTTACCAAAACATGTGCAGTCATCACATGGGATGTTTTTAAGTGTCCAGTTTGATACTGGAGAAGAAAATTATCTAGAATAAATTAGTCCATAGCATGTCAGAACCTAGTGGAAGATGGCTACAACAACAGCTCAGTTTGTTCTCTTCTAGTGAACTGCAAAAATAGTTTTTGTGATTCATCAATGAATTTAGTCCATAACATGTCAGCAGCTAGTTGTAAATGCTCACCACAGCAGCACACGGCAAAAACATTTGGAAAATACCTTTAATAAGCATGAACCACGGGATGTTTGGCATTTTGGTTTATAAATTACTACAGTTAATTTTCAACCAGTTCAATAATGATTTCAGCAGCAAAACATTATTCAGTAGGGACTATACTAACTCCTAGGTCTGAGGATTATCATAGCCATAATTTAAAAAATCCAAATTTTCCTGTTTTTTCAGCTCCATCTGGAAAAACTGAAATGACATTGCAGCTAAATTTGGAAGATTCTCAGTCAGTCTAAGCAGTGTGATTTTATTTCTTCTGCTCATCGGATCTTACATTTGACAATTTTACTTCCCACAGATCTGGCAGACGAATCAGGAAAACACGGAAATATGATATAATAACGACACCTGCAGAGCGAGTGGAGATGGCGCCTCTTAATGAGGAGAACGACGACGAGGATGACTCAACCCTCTTTGATGTCAAATACAGGTCTGTTCTTTTTACATTACTCCAACTATGAGAAGGTCATGCACACTAATTCATGTTAGAAAAGTCTTTTGGAGATACTGATGACAGGCTGATGATTGTGTATGTGGGTACAGTGGGGATACTGATTACTGTGGAGTGTGATGACATTATGAATATAGCAATATATTCATGTTCTTAGAGAAATGTTCTTGTGTTTTTGTAAGGGTTTGGCTCTATCTAGCAGAACTTAAAAGATGAATGTAGATTTTTTTATTTTTTTTTAACTGAAGCCTTCTTCATCATTTATACACTCACAACATCTACTCATGTCATGTTTTACTATCAAAGTCATGACATGTTTGAACCCTGATTTGCTTATGTAAAGCAGCAGTTTAACTCTGGTTTGACTATGAAACTTTGCAGGATAACAAATGCAGTTTTAGCAGAGATAAATTACCTTGTTACTGAAGCAGCCGTAGCCCTTCTTTCATTCTTCAAAAAAATCTAAAGTAGTAAGATGTTAGACAAAGCCACACTGACATGGTAGTATTAAAGTGTGCATGTAGAACGTATCTGAATGGCTTGTTCTTCTTAAAGAAACATGCTGTTTTGAATAAAACACTTTTAATTCTACTCCAGTGTTGATTTAAGGTTTCACCCTTCCGTGCTTTCTATTGTTCTTTAACACAACCACTTCCTCAAAGGAAGACGTGACGTCCTGTTTACCTGACAGTCTTGAATTCCAAGTAAGACAGCGCTCTGTGGGAAAACGTACTTCCTCCTCCCCACGTGCTCGGTATCGACACATCAAAATTTGCAAAGTAACTCTGACTTTCTACTTTCCTTGCAGGTGAATGCCAGCTTGGACATCAATATTTGATGACTCCAGTTTTGCCCGAGACAACTCAAGTGGCTTCCTGTGCTTTTGTGTTGCCAAGTCTCACCATATCAGCAACTTGTGCTGCTTGTGCATGGCGTCTATCTGTGTTTTAAATGAAAGCTGCAGTACGGATATCATTGTTTGCTGCTTTGCTGATGCTTCTATCATGTGGCCCCAGAAATGTACCCAATTACTTTTAATAATAGAGATGAGGAGCCTTCATGAATTCACTCAACAGTCAGACTTGTCAGTAGTTTAAACTTCTCCATAACAGTTGATTATATGGAAATCCAATTTTCTGTTTTTAAATCATTTAAAGATATTTTCTACACACTGAGGAGTTTATAACTAATGTCATAGTTTGGATATGTTTTATTATAATGCAGGGTTAATCACACTTAATGATTTAAGTAAATATGTAATCTTTAAATTACTGCTTGGTGGCACTGCAGACCATCATTTGCATAATATGCTCATAAACAACAGGTATTTTGCAGAGAATCCTTTTTTCAACTGTAATATATGCAGACAATACACAATCAAACAAGTAAAATACAGTAATTGATTTTTTTTTTTAACTAAACCAAATATTATCTCTATCCACTAACCACTTTATTGTGCATATATACTGTTAAAGGTTTCGCGTCCTTACTTATGAAGTGAGCGTATATTTTTTTACAGTCTCATTTCGCTGCTATTTCAGCCGGGGTTTTCCAATCTGACTAAAAGCTCAGAGATTATTGTCTGGATATATTTGTAAGATATTTATAGAATACATCACTTTACTATGAATGTGAATGCTGTAATCTATCATGGTCACGTGTGTCGAATCACATGACAGTTTCATTTAATCAAGTAACCACTAAAGTATCAACAGCAGGTTTAATAACAGTAGTATTTAGTTTTTATAACAGTATAATTTCTCAACTAAAAATGATCATCAAAAATTCATTCTTTGTATGATAGTAAATGAACCATTATGTAGTGTCCCACTATAACATCCATTAATGGCTATTGATTCTTCTCATAAAATGTGATTTGCTTGGATCCCAGTGTATTAAGTGTACTATTTTAGATGCAGTGGTGTGTGCAGAAAGACAAACCAGTACAAACTGCCATATATAATATCACAGTGTATATTGTGGAAATATTTTCACAGTTAAATTTAAAGAAGTTGATCCTTTACATTAGTATTAAATCACTGTTAAAACATGAAGAACCATTTGTCATACATGTTTAATTCAGATACTAAATACACAACAACCTACCAGAACTCTCAATAAAAGGAGCAGCAGAAGAATTTACAAGCCTTCTGTGTCTCCGTCTGCACAATAACTGTAATTAGACTGTTTGAAGACCAAGGCAGAATAGACACAGATTAGGTTTCTGCAGCGAATGTGAGTGTGGTCGTTGCAGGTGACCTTCTGTTTTAATCCAAACTGTCATTCGATAGCGCACCAAGACCTACAGGTGCAGCTGTCTGCCCCATTTAATAAGAAAATAAGCAACTGCAGTGACCAATCTTGTGCAATCTGTTCAGCTCTATTTGTCTTTTTTTTTTTTAGAAGGAATATAGTGCTTTTTTTCTTTGTTCAAACCAAAGTTATTGACTTTTTCAGAGGACTGAATATGTTTATTGTCACTGTTTAATACAAAGGAGGACGTAGGGGTAAGTGTGAATGTCTGACAATATTATCCGTAGAATCATATGTAAAACTTTAAACATATTTTTGATATAATGTCTTTATCTTAAGCAGACTGTTGGTTATTTCATGTGTACTCCGTCAGACTATATGTCCACTGCTTATTTCAGTATTGACGTGTTTTTTTGGTCTTTCACTGTATGTACAGAAGACTGCAGATCATTTTTTTTTAATGTCACCTATGTTAATGACGCATATTTTATTTTCAGTTGTGCGTTAAATTGTGGAAAAAACCCAGCGCATATAAAAGTGCTAATTGTGGACTTTTATTAGAACAAAATCATCCGCTACAGAAAGTTACTCTTGTAAAATACATCAAAGTCATTGTGGTAGCTGTGAAGACTGTAGCTAATTTCCCTAATGCCACATTTAAACCAAAAAAACACTGAATGTTCAAACTGTTGTGGAAGTCGATGGAAAACAAGTCTCTGCTTGGTTTCTGACACAGATGTTATGTGTACCCATGGCTGTTTCCTCAGTTTCCATTTCTTTGAAACACTACTGAAATAAAACCGCTTCCTTTGAAGTGTTAAATCATTTTAAGAGAGAGGTTGGAAATGTGTTTTTTTTTTTCCTTCCCATTTTCATCTTTTGTGTATTTTCTGCCACTGAGAAGTACATTCACATTGTCATAACTGCACGGTTGAAATGTCCATGAGTCAGACTGAACATTTCAAGAACAAAATTCAAAATATTCTCAAGTTGTATCCATTAAAACAAGACAGACATGCAAAAACTAATATGTGTTTGCTAGAATTTAGACATTACACAGATGTTAACATACAGTACATATGAGAAAACATGAGATCAAACTACACAACACGATCCACACAGCTTCACAGCAGCAACTACATGTCAGAAAGGTTTCCAAACTGTGGCGAATTCCAGATTTCTGGTTTAATTAACTTAATAAAGTTGGCCACAGAATGTTTCTATTTTTGCCAAGCGCAGACGAGCTTTGACAAATAAGCCTTTCATTGCTTCAGACTACTGACGTCTCTAATAGAACTTTCATGTCTATTCTTAACTTAATTGGCGTCATAATAAGGCCAACATGCAAGTCAACATTCGCATCCTGTCAAAACAACACTTTTGTGGACAAATCACATGGCTGGGAACACATGAGATGCTACTTGTTTAGCTGCAGAGCTTTTGGCATATTTCAAATGCTTCTGGTAATTTTTGTTAACGCAGGGGCATTTAGTTGCAGAAAAATACCCAAAGCATTTGGCGAGAAGCCCAGTGTCAGAACAACTTTAACCGAGGTGGAGCTTGAGGTACAAAAATATAATCCAATTAAGATGTTTTGGTTTGAAAGATCAGTCTGGTATTGGCTTTTAAATTAAAGACATTTTTCCTGACAACAGCTACTTAAAAACAAGTCTGCAGGCCAAAAATAAAACAGAATTTTTTGCACATGCTGTTTGTGTATAAATTCATAGCCAGGTTTCAGGGAGGTTGCTGTTAAGACAATCAGTTTTTCGATCTTCCTCACACTGTGAAGAATAACTTAGGTGAACCCTCAACATTTTCACTTGTGAGCATGTGAATGGTCCACTTTTAAATGGAAAAAAAAATCATTGATTATAGGCACAAAATAGTGGCAGCTTCAATTACATCCACAAATATCTGTATCGTCCTACTGTAGTGGTTAAATACTAATCCAAACACGCTGTACAAGTGTAATTCAAACATCATTTCAAGTGAATAAAGGCATACAAGTTTCCAGCTCTTCCTCCTCTCAGTGTTATTGCACCAAAACTGTTGATAATTGTGACTAGGAATTAATTTAAAGCACATTATGGGGCTCCTTTAGTACAAATACATTCATTTTTTTAAAAAAGCAAAATGCTTTCTTAACACCATCGTACGACTACAGCCTGACATTTGCAGTGCAGAAACAGGGCTGGTGCTTTTTGAAAGAAAGTTTACAAAGTGAGTTTACTGTAGGCTACGTCTAGGTAAACATTCATATGTGAACAGCTGGCACACTCCTTTATCTCCACAGCCGTTGAACTCGACTCAACGTGCTTCCACTCCTTGGTTTGGTTCTCAAGGTGACCCGACTGTCACGAGGTTTCACTGGGCATTTTTTGAATTTTTGCTTGTGAGTTACCTGCTCTAACACCAATGAAGGTACTTTATAAGAAGCTACAAAAAGCATAAAACGTCCTCTATCAGAAGAAATGTTATCGCAAGTTGAACAAGTCTTTTAGAAGATCCAAAAAAGTGTTCCTCAGTTTAAAAACAAATGTTGGTCAGCTTCTTTCTTTCATCACCGTTCTCCCTGATTATTAAGTGCTTCCATCTTGTGGCCCAACCAGCGACTTGCATTCACATCATTAATTCAGCAGCCCTTCATGCTGTCGACAAGCTGCATAATTCACCACGCAGCCTTAATGGAGCCCTATCATATCATAAGCTGGGAGCATTAACTGCTGTCCCATTACTAATATTGTAAAGAATGGTCTCACCGTTTGAACGGAATCCCACTGAAGGTAAAACGTACCGACCAAGTGAGGAAATGTTCATCCCAGTTCCTGAAAATAAGTTTCACAAAAGTAGTAGTAACAAGAAAAAAAGTGTTCAGTCAGGAGTGGTGTTTCCATGGAGATCTCCCATCTGACTATTTGCTCTGAAGATCCTCCTGTAGTTTCTGCACCACATCGCAGGTCCCAGTGTGGAGCCGCAGCGCCCCCTGTCTGTGCAACGTGCTCAAGGTCCTGAACTCCAGGGGCATGGTGTGAGGGCTGGAGCTGGAGGTGTACTCGTACTTCAGGGTGTCGTAGTAGTGGTATTTCACCGGGTTGCCGTGCGGGTCGAGAGGGAAGGGCCAGAAGCCGTAAAGGTGGATCTCCTCGCAGAAACGGGTGGCCATGGTGTACATGAGGAGGCCGGTGGTCGGGCGTTTTATGTGGACGTTGTTGGTCAGCCAGTACCTGTCGACAGAGACATGCAAGGTGCTATTAGCTGCAGCCACTTAGATGGATGAAAAAATTCAAGGTCTGCACAGCTCTCTTCTAGTGGGCACAGTGAGCATCACTCGCTTCCTTCTCCTGCTGTGTTTTTAGATGAAGTCACATATACAGTGTGTTGAAGCATGCTGAGAGGAGCTGATTCCTGTGGCACACGAGTAAAAACCTAGAGCTGTTTCTGTACAAACCGGCCCTTCAGGATGTCTATTCCTAAAATCTTCTGCACTTCCAACTGCTTGATTAGTTCAAAGTCACTCTGATGGAAAAATTAATCGTTGCAGTCATTTATCAAGCAAAACCAGCAAACATTGTCTTGTTACAGCTTCTCAAATGTGAGGATTTGCCTTGCACACTAACTGTCTTTGAGTTTTTCAGTGCAGACTGGTGCAAATACACCATTTGAAGATTGAAAATTTAGTGATTAATCAACAGAGTGATACTGATAATAATTGCAACTTGCAGCGCCATTCTCAGCAATATTCTTCACATGTTTGCAATTTAAAACAAAAACAGATCTAAAATGTAGTGCCTTTTTTGATAAAAGCACCATCTGTAGAGGAAACAAACACTCAGACAGACACTCCTGAAGTAATGGAAATTGCACTGTGGAAAAAAAAGAAGTGTCTTACCACAGCGGCAGAGCTTTTACAGTGTGTCTCTTAAGAAAAAAAACAACTCCAGAAGGCTTAATTTGATGATAAATTACTCGTTCTGGTTGACGGTTTCTGCTGCGTGTTTTTTTTTAGCACATGTTCTTTTACTGCCTCTGCTTCCTTTTTTCTTTCTTTTTTTTTTTTTTAACAAAAATACACGACAGACTGAAGCTGCTCAGCACAACTGTTGTCTTCTCCTTTAGGTGACCGAGGAGCTCCTATGACAGTGACATGCCACATACCTCCCTGGGGAGCAGCTTCAGGGACAGATGGTCAGCCGTTCGCTTGCCCTAACTTCATTTTCCCTTTCAGTCACTTGCCCATTTGTCCAGCCTCGAGGCCATCACTGCCTCTCTCTCCTCTAACACCCTCTGTGGTTACTGTGGAAGGTTGTGTTGAGGTGCAGAGGTTGTGCTATTTAAAGCGGCTCATGGGTCCACGCAGGTCGAACAGTGGGCAAGTTTATAGTCTGGTCAAACAGCCCAGCATATAATAAGCATCCTAACAACCAGAGAAAATCATCCAATTATCAACAAAATAGTCTGAGGTGACATTTGGTTGGAGTGAATATGAGCAGATCCTTTGTCCTCTACTGCTCACCATGGGGATTTAAAGTTCAGCTTCACTGAGAAAAGGTCAGGAGGAGACTCTACTATACAAGACAAATGTTGCATCTCCGGTAAAATTCAAGCTAAATGATTTAACTTTGCAACAGACTGACCTCACAGTCTGTTAGCGACAAAAACCATGGCCAGTTGCA
Source organism: Amphiprion ocellaris (assembly GCF_022539595.1). Classification (NCBI taxonomy): domain Eukaryota; kingdom Metazoa; phylum Chordata; class Actinopteri; family Pomacentridae; genus Amphiprion; species Amphiprion ocellaris. The sequence goes on from NC_072768.1 coordinate 10,750,215, forward strand.
ATACTGAGAGTGAGTTGGAGCATACAAAATGGCATAATTTGGTCAGTGACCAGCGGTGGTTGTTAGGCTTTTAACGAGGCAGGAAATCTCCAGAGCAGAGTCTGGTCGTGTTGAGAGAAGCGAGGATTGCAAAATCATAAAAACTTGCATCGAAGGATTGTAGAAAAGCTTGAAGGCAACTGAAGATGTATTGGACACATATACAACATGCGTTCCTACAAAAAGAATCACTCACTAGCTTTAAAATCAATCAACACAAATAATGACAAAACACAATAAACAAGTCCTGTCAATCAGCAGCTTACAGCCTCTCAACAACAGAACTAACAAATAACATTCTGCAGTTAATTTAAGCTTAAGGCAAACTGATCTTCTCACAAGCTAACATTTTCCTCAAGCAGAGTTGAAAATGCTGACTGTGAGTCATGCGGAGCTGAGAACCAACACCTGGTGACAGCAATCAGACTCCGACTACACCTCAATTAAAGGAGCAGCTCGGGGAATTGTAAAAATGTGCACATTTGTTCTCTTGCCGGCAATTAGATGACAGGATCGACATCATGAACAACATGAGGTCCGTCTGCCCAGCACTTTCATACGGCATCTCTGCTGTGGTTGCCTGGCAATCTCACGGCGATGACAGGACTCACTGCAATCTGCTGTTCTTCACTAAGATAAAGTCAAAGCATGTGCTGAGTGCTGCCCAGTGGTCCGCCGCTGTCTTCAAAGCACTGCCATTTCCTTTCATTCCACCATGAGGTTGGTACTTGTGGTTTGATTTAGCTCAGTGACTGTATGGAAAAGATGGAAACAGCCTACAGATCTAAACAGTGAAGCCAGTGCAGAAGTGTCTGACACACCCATTGTAACAGCCAGCAGGGGGCAACTCCTGAGGTCTGATTTTATAGAAGTCTGTGAGAAAATAACCCTACTTCTCCCTTCATTTATTAGCTCAGGAAACATTTCCCTGATAGGCTTTTTGGTCTCAGTTGCTAGTTTCAAGCTTTTCTGAATATAACATGGTGTTAATTTCGTAAGTTATGGTCCCATTTAGAGTAAAATAGATGACAAAGAAGGGCATACTTAAGGGCATTCTCCAATCTGGTCTCTAGAAACCAACATTGTGATGGCCAAGTGCTAGACTTTATGCTTTACTATGTTATTACACAAACCAATAGATGACATTCCATTTGTTTTATCTATTCTTTTACATTTTTTTTTTAGCTTTTAGCTGAAGCACCGCTGCATCTAATTAGAGCCCCAACAAGCTGCTAGCACCTTATATTAAACACAAGATACAATAAGTTAATTAGTGAGCTTTAGAGGTGTCGGTAGGCTTATTTTGAACTTTGGACTAGAAGCTGTTTGCTTTTGCTTCAGATCTCTATGCTAAGCTAATTGCCTCCTTGCTCTTGCTTCTACTCAACACACAACAGCTGCATTTTCATGGAATTATCAAGCAAATTTGAAGCAAACTTTTGAAATTTCGTAAAAAATGAAACAAGAATTAGACTTGTTTCTATTGACTGCTGTAGGCCAAAAAAACTACACTAAGTAGGGTCATCAGGAAGTTGCAATATAACGGATAGATGTACTAAACAGACAACAAGAAACCAGAAACAAAAGCAATCATTTGCCAATGGCTGAAAAAACTCAAAGAAGAAGATGAAACATGCAAAACTTCATCGTCTATTAGAGAAAAATGGAGAGAAGTATTTGGAAATTCATGTCAGCTGGTATTGGACATGTTTCATGCTGTCTGGAGGCAAAGACATGCCTGATCAGTCCTATGAGTTAAATGCTCACTGTGTCCAAAATCATTCAGAAAAGGAGTCACCATTCATGCATATAAAAATACAAGATGGAAACGACTCATGAGAGCAGAATCGATTTTCTCATCGAGCTCTCAGCAAAAGAGCAAACAAGCATATTTTCCAAAATGTCAGACAGTCTGTTCAGGAGACAGAGACGTTAACAATTGATTCCAGCAAGCCAACAAAACAAAAAATAGACCCATTTAAAAGGAAAACACACATTTTATACATTTGATAAGGCGACTCGAAGTGCCCGCTGAGTGAGATGCGAGAGTAGGTTTCTCCCACCGGCTGCCCCTGGTGACCTGCTGTAATACTCGGTTTAATAATAGCCTCATAGGTTGCAGATTAGAGCCGGCCGAGCCCTCGATTATGCTGCTCGCAGGTGTTCTTATGAGACGCAGCACACCAGGAGCAGCAGCTGTGCCCGAGCTGCATCTTACCCTCTGACGGCGTGGAGGAGGCGCAGCGATGGGAAGGCGGTGCGAATGTCCACGGTGTGCAGCAGGATGAGACGAAGGGCCCACTCCACCCGCTCCTCTCCACCTTTAGCCATGAAGGCCGGGATCCACAGCACGCTGCCGCTGAGGCTCCGGAGACGCTGCAAGAAGCGCTCCGTCCACTCCTCGTTGACCAGGTCCTGGAAGGCCCGCTGCACCACCGAGGGGTTCATGGTCACCAGGTTGGTCTGCCGGCCAACATCCCGAGAGTAGTCCTCCACCGGCGCCAGGTTGCACCTTAAAGCAACCAGTGTTAGTGGCAGTAAACATCCTATTTATAAAGCAAATTAACAACTGGTTACTTGAATTAGGCAAACATGTAGTCTCCCACACCATGATCAGTATTTACAAGTACAACGATAGATAACTTTATGCATTTCTGAAATGTTTCTATGTCCTTTATTTTCATAGTTTTCATGACTGAAGAGCAAATAAATGTTAAAAGACATCTGTATTGTGCGTGGCCTTCTATACATCAGACCAGATACACTTGATTCTTCAGTCACTCCAACATTTTTTAAATCACTTAATTTTGCGCTGCATGATATGAGTGGTGGAACGTAACAAAGTGCTGTACCAAACTATAGTTTCATGGTATTTCTTATTTACTTGAGTTTTTCCAGTTTTGTTCTACTTTGCACTTCTACTACACCACAAAGAAAAGTATTATACTTTGTATTCCGCTACATTTATTTGTCCGCTTAAAATACCAGCCAGTCTACAAATTAATATTCATGGAGGAAAATGTAATAAACTAATAAATTATTATATATTATCATTATTTATTTATGTTTTAATTCATGAGCTGCCCCTCAGTGTTTAAGGTTTAACCTCTGTACTATTAAAGTGATGTCTAGACATGAATGCATCAATATTTAGAATCCAGTAATATAATGCACATTCTGAAATGGGCCTTTCTACATAATGAGTACTTGTCTTCTAATGCATTAAATATATTTTAATGTTTTGTAAAATGTATGACTTTTACCTTTACCAGAGCATTTTCCACTGCTGCACTGCTACTTTTAGTGAAGAACACAATGTGAATACTTATTTTCCACATCTTTTACCTGCATGGTTTTCACTGGACTGGGACTTTGTTTTCTTTTACATCTTAATGTTTGCCATCAATTTACCATGACAGCCAGTGTACCTGCTCAAACAACAGCTGCTAGGCAAACATTATTCTAACACTGAGCTGAAATCGTCTATACCTTGTAATCCCAAACACTGTCAGCCTACTTTGTGGAAACCAAGTGACGGGTAGAGGACTATATTTAGCTGAGACATTATCTCTCCATCTGATATCAGCGTTGAAGCAAATTCCTCAGCTTCTAAAAAGGACACATTCCCCGTTCTCTCTCTGCCTTCAGCCAACCATTACCGCCAAGCCCCGGGCCGGCGTTATTAACATGCTGCTGGAGTCTGGAAATCATGACCTCTCCTCATCTGCATAACATTGCAGCATTTAGAAAAGACAAGATGCACAGACAACAGGATCGATTTCTGAATAAGGAAAAGGGACATGCAGGATTCTGGGGCTCATTCAGCTATCGATTAATCACCTCAATGAGGTGCTACAGTGCACAGCTGCTTCCTTCTCCATTCACACACCCACATAAAAGTCTGTGATTTATGATAGGGTGTTTTTCATCATAGATACCTGTCCAGATGTGCCTCACTCTACACGGAATTTGAAACCAGAGCACCTTTTTTTTGTACTTGTCATTATAATATGACCCTGGACAGACTTATTTCCTCTCCGATGACAGGTCTGAATAGTGATAAACAGCCCACTCAGTGATGCTGCTGCTTGCACCCAAACACAAACTGAGCTAAATGAGAGCAGAACCCAGGAGAGTGCTGGTGTTTTACTGAAAAGCATAATGTGTTACTGCTGGATGCGAAAGCTTTTCAAAATGTCAATTTCATGTATCATCATGCATTTAATTGCTCTCAGTCTGGCAGCTGGTTTCCAACTTGAAGTTATTAAAAAGGCTTTAACAGCTGTGTGGGCATCAACTCTGAACCTGAATCAAACCAAGGACTCCGGAAAGTGATTATCATACCAATGTGAATTACACTCTCAGTAAAGTAAGATAAGCCTAAACCTGAAACTAATATGCTGATCCATTTCAATTACAGCCCACTTTAACTGGCATCTTTTACGATTTAATTCAAGTGGAAGACTTCCAGCACTGAAATCACTTATGCTCTTTTGGTTAAAAAAGAACTACCTGATAACAAAGTCATGAGAGTCGATCTCCAGTCCACAGCTGCTGTTGAGCAGAATCCCAGAGTTGCCCACAATGGCACAGCGCCTGTGATGTTGGTTCTTCATGGGGGATACAGTTGGCAAGAGACGGTAGAGATTTTCTGAGATGTTTGTGGTGCTGTGGCGATCAAAAACATAGTGGATGATATCTCCCGGTTTGAGCGTTCCCTTCAGAATCGAGATATCTCTCTCGGGGTCGAGGAATCTCAGAATATTCTTCCTGCAGAGAGAGAAAATATGCTCTAGTTAGGAAAGACTCTGCTTAATGGAGTACGGAACCTTGCAGAGATAACGGCGGAGAGTGAGGAAAATACCTGATGAGGTTGGAGAGGGTCTTATTGAAGGTCCAGCTGTTTGGCGAGTGTTTGACGGTGGTGTTGTTGCTTGGACGACGGCGATCTGTGTGTGTGCTCGGTCTTGGTAAAGCAGTGGGATCCACAGGCGCTGCAGCCTTTCTAGAGACAATAAAGATGCTTGTTAATGACACAAAATTTTGATCTTTAAAAAGGAGACTTGTTATTGAGTCCATGCACTGTGTGGATTCTAAGAGTTTAAAGGGAAGCTTTAACTTCTCTTGTACAAAACATGAAGTCCTGAGACAAACTGTGATTGAAGTGTTACATAAAGAGCAGTGGATTGTAACAAAATACATGTACTACTACGTTACATTTTATGGATTTCTGTAGACTAACCATTGCTTTCATTGGTTATCAGTTGGTGCAGCTACACTACCTGTATATAATGAATGTTTTGTACACTTTAAAAAATACGTTGCGGTTATCTTAATCGGCTACAGTTACGAATGCAGGACTGGCAAGTATTTATTGTGTAAACTGTTCTTCCGCCATTGTGTTTAGACAAAATTGCCGTCCTTGACTGGCCTTGAATGAGGCTTACATTCAATAAAGCACAGTTATTAGGAAAACTGCAGCACTTAAAAAGTTTAATTCCTCTCCATTCTCACAGCAGATGTTTGTACTGCCACACAGATATGACCACATTGATGGGTATTTATAGCCATCTTGCCTTAAAGAGGTGGATGACTCACTGTGTTATAGAGGCTGCAAAGGATTCAATGACCAATGGCAAGTGAAAATTATACAGAGACGTTTAGCTCCTCGCTGGTCTGCAGCTAAACGTGCGTGTGCATGCGTGTGAGTGGAGATAAGATTTCAGACCTGTGCGGTTTGGGGATGAGCCGATGTAAGTTCATCTTCTTTGAATGTCCGATATTTCTGCGGGAAAAAAAAACGATTTAGATTGAATTATGAACCACTTAGCTGCAGCCTGGCTTCTTCCATTTAATGCAACGGCTGTATTCAGTAGCAGGCGTACTGTACATCCGTCTCTCAAGACAGAATGTGAAAAGCACATATCAAGGTATTTTTAGAGAGCTCCACTGTGGGCCCATTTGCTGATGTAATGAGGAGAAATGTGGCCTTAATGGGGCCCCATTATACTGAAAGGAGGTTTTCTTTTCACTTGGAAGTGAGCAATCTTTTTTACAAGGGCGTCGAATTCATCAGCAGGGATGCGTTTACAGCAGATACGCTGCATATGCATTGAGATTTTTAAGCCTCGGGCAATTTTGCAACCATGACCTTGGTCACATCTGATAAAATTGTGACAGGCTGCTGGCGGCTGTCTAAATGAAGGAGTGAAAAACTGAATCAGAAGACCGCTGCCGGCCTCCTTCTCACTCATCTCCTTACAATCCTGCTGTCCTTTAAATACATTGTTATAAGTGTATTAGGGCTGCTTTTATCCACAAGTGGAATTGGTTCTGCTTCTTCTCCCACGGCAAATCACAAACCAATGTGACCTCATTACAATGTGAGCCACAGCCGGGTAATTGCATTCAAAACAAGAAAAATAAAAAATGCTCTTGCTGAAAGGGAAATTCAAAAAGCTTTACACTGTTAGGGGGGACAAAAAAGTATTCAGGTAAACACAGAGCTGAGGAGGAGGATGTTGCACTGTGGAGGGCTGGTTGGATTTTTTGGATGCTTTTCATGCTGAATTAAGACTGGGTTTCCTTGCAGGTCAAATGCAAGTGGGACAAGATTTCTGGTGCACTGCTCAACATTTCAAAGTGTGAGAATGGGGGGGGGGAAGAGAAGAAATAGGAAAACCTCTTTTGTTTCCAATCTGTTGCCCCCCTCCTCCCCTTCCTGCTGTCTTCTCACACACTCACTATTCTCCCCTTCTAGTGTAAATGTATCCCATCCAGCATGCAGACTGCTGCAAGACAAATAGCCTAATCCTGGGAGACCCATGCAGGCAGGAACAGCTGCTCCTGCTGCACCCAAGTGTTACAAATGGAGAAACACGCACTTTTACCCACAATCAAACTTCAACGCAACGGCGAGAAACTTCATCTATTCCACTCATTTATTCTTTTCTTTTTTCTCTCTCTCTCCCCCTTCAGCACTTCACAGATTAGAATCTCTATAAAGAATGAGCCTGGAGGAGATAACCTGCCGGACAGGAAAACAATGGGGGCTGCTGCACTCACACACACACACACACACACACACACACACACACACACACACACACACACACACACACACACCACGGATCAATTACGGCGGCTTTACTTACGCAGTTTCTTCTTCCTCTTCCACTTGTGCAATATCATCAATTATCAAAAGCACAACCAGCAGCGTTACAAAGCCGAACAGCAGCGTGCGGAATACAAGCGGCATGGCTGAGGAGGAGGAGGAGGAGGAAGAGGAGGAGAGAGGCAGGCTGCAGCCACACTGGCTTTTATATTAACCTGCTTGTGTTTTCCATTTAGAAACCGAGAATCCGCTCAGTCATCTTTTGTTCTTATCTCCGGACACTCCCAAGGCGAGCTGCGGTTCTTTTCTTCTTCTTCTTTTTATTTCCTCCTCCCTCTGATGGTGTGTGTTTCCCGGCGGGGCGACGCTGCTGCTGCTGCCGCCGCTGCCTCCGTCTCCACTGTTCCCTCTTATTCCCCAGTCAAACTTTGAAAGCGTGCACCTCCACAGCCTGCCATGGGAGCAGCGAGATGTGGACCACATGCAGTCTTAAAGGCGCAGGGAGCCACAACTCCGTCCATCCCCTCCAGCCCTGGTTCCCCCGGGTCTCCAGGTGTTGCTGGATCGCTGCAGTGTGTATCCATCCAGCTGCACAGGTGGAAGGGAGGAAGGAAGGAAGGAAGGAAGGAAGGAAGGAAGGAAGGAAGGAAGGAAGGAAGGAAGGAAGGAAGGAAGGAGCAGGTTTGTCCCAGGTGATGTGAAGGATACAGGAAGCATCTGCAGTTTGCTCATGATGTGTGTGCATGTGTGGTCTGATAGCCTACATTTCAAAAATATAAAGGTCAAAGCTTCAATTATTGTACAGTGACAGAGTCCCAGACACCCACTGAAGGGAATGAGGGCCATCTTTTAATAGCTGAGCTCTCCAGTGGTTGGAAAAGTAACGTCATACTGGCTGGGTCGATATATAATTGAGGGACTTTTGGTACATTTTTATTAAAAGTTTTTAAAAAAAAAAAAAAAACTAATGATTTTTCTGTTCATTATGATCATGTCTTTACATATTCCATTATTATTTATTATGGAAACAATCACATTAATAAAAATGACTGGATATCACAAAAATGTCAACTAAATAACCGTCTGAATTTAATAACAACCGCTTTCTAATTAGCTAAAAAGTAATAAAATGAGCTTATTCAAAAATTATTTTGATTGTGTTATTTTTTAACTTGAGATAATCATGACAGATACTTCTTTTCTGGCAATATATCAGATTTTGTATGGAAAACAACAACTTGTATCTGTGTCCGAGAAATCACTTTCAACTAAGTTACCAAGGAAGTGTGTTAATTCCAGATCACATGACCCGCTCTACATGATGTCATTTCCTCCTGAAGAAAAGACTGGCAAGACTCCAGGGCTTTCTGAGTGATTTAATATAAAGTAGTATGTGAGTCACGTGTTTATTGCATATCAACAGGTTTACTACAATATCTTTATAAATAACTTTCAATTTCAATTTTACTCAATTGTATATGTAATATTTTAGAAGAATCTTTCTCTAAAAAAGCCATGTGGTGTTTGGTTATAGGCGGCCATGTTGATTTTAGGTCTGAAAACAGCAAAAATGTCAACTATGATACCTGTGAAGTATGTTACAAAAAAATTATATATTGGAATTATATATTGACCTGGCTACTGTAAGGGTCCGTGTATTTATCTGGCAATTGGATATTCCGTTCTGAAACGGGTATTGAAAAACAAAAAATGAGTGGTTATTTGATCTTCGTTTTAAAATACAAAAATTAAAATTGAAATACAAGGCGTTTTTCCTTTTCATGATCAAAAAGGGATTTACAAAATTTTTAAAAATGCTTTGATTTTCATTTTATATTTAGAATAACAAAAAAATAAAATCAGTAAGAGACAGAAATGTAAAAAGGTCAGTTTTTTTCATTTTCTGAGACCGGAAGTGGTCATCAGCAAGTGTGGAGCCAAACGACAACAAGATTCTCAGAGGGCGCAGCCAGAGAGCAGTGATTGGTCAGACTGACTGAGAGCCAGAGAGCAGTGATTGGTCAGACCATAGATAATATAGAAGACAGCTCGCTAGCGTATCTAGTCTGTGTGTATCTATGGTCGGCACGTCTGGTAGCATCTCTGGCTGCTGTTGATCTTGTTTTTGGAGTAAAACACGGTAAGAAGATAAATACTTCTAACCAGTAGAGTTTTTTTGTTGTACGTTAAGTCAGCGACTTGTGAAGAGTTGTGTTTTGTCGTGTTTGAGCAGTTGGTCCGGACGCGTTAGCTAGCTAAGCGGCTAAGTTAGCTAGCGGGCTAATTAACACAGGTGGCTAACTTACCGCTGAACACCTGTTAGTTGCTGCTGCATCTGGCCGTCATTATTAGAATGACCTTCTCAACCTGTATTTCTTTGCTGTGTATTTTACTTTAAGGTTAACTGAAACCCGTTCAGCTGCACTGAAGTTTAACATTCAGCTGGTTTGAATTAAACCGCGCTTAACTTAACATTGCGCAACATTACCTCTCTGAATCTCCATAATTTCATTAAATTCCTTCTCTCTTCCACTGCTCAAGTTCAATCCAGTATATAAAATGACATTAATAGTGAATAAACTGACAACCAGCCATTGTATTTATTTATTACTGCATGTATTTGTAGTAAAACATGAGTTGAAACATCCTACTTTTGGATCTAGAACTGCACAAGCTGTTCATTTTCAGTCACCTGATGAGTTAAACTCCACTTTTTATGGGAGGTTGAAGCAGAAAGTCTGAGTTAACAAAGAAAGTTCTTTATAATTTGCGATACCTGTTATGTCTGACTGAGGCTTTAGTTTTTGTTGAGCCGATTTACACGTAGAAACTTTGTTCAGGAAGATTTCTCAGTAGCTCAGAGGACAGGCTGCTTTTTACACAACCTTGTAAGAGAATGTCTGTCAATGCTTTCAGCAGAATTTAGAAACACAACACTTCCTAAACAGATATTTTGAGGCTGTGAAGTTAAACGTTTGAGAGTATATCAGTGTGTTTGTTTGTGGTCTTTCTGTTTCTAGGTGGAAACTGAATTAGTGAGGATGACTCCTGCTCCTGTCATCTCTAAGCTCCTCACACATCTTTACCTGCACATGAGGAAAATCACTCCTGTAGAATGCAGGTATGTTTGTCATTATTATAAAAAGATGTTGCCTGGTGACCTGTCAGAAACCCATCATACAGAGTCAGCCAAAATAATGTTTACACACATCAGGAAAAGAAAAACTTGCATAAATATTTCAATACCAAATTTATTCAGACATCACGAGATTAATAAAAGTTATCTTTGGCCTCTACAATTACAAGAGATGCTCAAAGTGGTGGCCACTGGCTTCCAGACATTTCTGTTGTGTTGCAGACGTCACTTGTTGATGCTCCATTCGTGAGGGTAGCGCCATCTGTTGGGAAAACATCGTACAACAGGACACAGAGTTATCGTGATTTGATCAAACTTAGAAAGAGGAATCTATATGTATAGAAGTACTTATACAAATGAAATATTTATAAAAGTTTTTCTTTTCCTGATGTGTGTGTACATTATTTTGGCTGACTGAACTTAATGAGAACAAAACTGTCATTTAATTGTTGCTCTGAAAGCTTCTTTAGTGAAAACCAGCTGATGTTCTGCTTTGAAACAAACTGCTGTTGAGGTCTGTGTTTTTTAGGTTTAACTCCACAGTTTCTGAATGAACTGATAGTTGTTGTTTTTTCCTGATCAATGTGGACGTTATAATTGATGGTAACATTTACTGATCATATAATCAGCATGACAATATAACAGTATAACATTCTGACCACCTGACTAATACTGTGTTGGTCCCTTTATGCTGCAAAAACTCCTCTGACCCAGTGGTTCATCAGAACCTCTGGGGATGTCCTGTGGATTCTGTGGATCCTGTGGGTTGCAGGGTGGATCCTACCTAGACCAGGCTGATCCTGGACCATCCCACAGATGCTCCATCAGATCTGGATGTGGGGAGTGTGGAACCCAGGTGAACAGCTTAGCTCTGTCGTGTTCCTCGGACCACTCCTGAGTAGTTTTAGTTTGTCCTGCTGAGGGTGGCAGCTGGCATCAAGGACTGCTGTTGCCATGGAGACTAGGGGGTTGTTTGTCTTGCAGTGTTTAGGTGGTGGTACATGTCAAACATCCACATGAATGTCAAGGTTTCCCAGCAGAATGTTGCATTAGAACAAGATGATGGATGTTGTTCTCTTCAGCTGTCAGTGGTCAGAATGTTGTGGCTGATCGGTGGATCTGTCTGCCTTTACTCTGACATCCAGAGTTATACAAAAGTGTAGTATGTGTGCAGTGCAGAAGAGATTTACTTTATTGTATGCAGTTTTTATATCCACCTGAAGAAGACCTAATCTTTCCCTTCAAAGGATAATTAATTGTTACTACGGCTTCCATAGTGGTCCCATCAGAGAAAATCATATCCATATACAGATTTTTATCAATTCCAGGGTTGGTTCAGTAAAGATTATAATAATAACTACATCAGATAATTCTTGGTTGCAGTTGGAATTTTGCAGACTGAGAGATTCTTGTTTTAGCAAAATATGTTATAATAGAAGATCTTTATTGTCATCGTACATGAAATTATCTGCAAACCAGCAAAGTGCATCAGTCTGAGGTATCTAAAAATAAATAAGTAAAGAAAAATGCTTCTAAAGCCAATAATAAACAGAATATTTTGAGGGACTATTCTAAAAAGGAAAGAAAAGCTCCATTCTCACTCCTCTCAGGATAAACTGTCATTAAAATTGACTTTAAATTTAGCTTCAACACAAGATAAAAACATTTACTTTCATTACTGATGTTGTCAAGTTTTAATAAAGTTCATGCTACTTTTATAAAATGATGAAAGCGAATAAATTTTATTTCTGTGTTTAATTTCTGTCTTTTCTCCTGTCATCCAGATGTTCAGAGGGAGATGATGCCACATCTGGTCCAGCTGATGGAAGGTCTTGAAGTTCTCTGACTGGCCTCGACTGAAGATGGTCGTCTCACTGGATTTAAGGTTCAGATGCTCAGTAACAAACTCCACCAATGTGCCAACAGGGAAGCTTTAGGTTTATTAAATGTTGCTATGAAGGTATCGCTGTTTTTCTTTGTGAATGCAATGTGCTCCAACTGAAACTTGAATTAGAACTTAGAAGTAAATCCTTCCATCTGAAAGGATTTAGTTGCATTAATAACCTGATAACATTCTAATTTTTATTCCAGTCTTGGTTGGAAATAGAATCTCTGTATTGATTCAGGTAAAAACTGAACTTCACAGCATGTTGGAGCAAAACAACCAGATGAAAACTGTGATGGTGTTGGATTGTCAGACCGTAATGTTGCAGCTCAAAGCAGCTTTTCTAGCTCAGTTCATTCTGACATTCAGCTATGAATCAACACAGCAGATGGTGATCCATGCTGTGGAAGTCTCACATCTCCTGATTTAATGGAGCTGCTTTGCACTTTTTACACTGTTTATTCACCAACACTTTATTTAATAAAAGTCTCATCTAGTTTTTATGAGGAATGTGATGTTTTAATTTCTCTGTGAATAACTGCAGTCTAATGCAACAGCTGGAGTTGTAACATCTGTCCTGATATTGATCATGAAATATTGATCAGAATACTTATGGTTAGCAGTCATCCCTGAAGTTTTACATTAAAATCTTTACTTGTGTTGTGAACTTTGGTAAGAAGCAGAAACGTTAGCGTTGCCATGGATACATGAGTGTTAAATTCTGTCCATGTTTCCATTGTGGGAAATTCAGTCCAGTTCCAGAATGTGGAGGAATTTAGTCTCAATCACAGACAACAAATATTATCTGAAAGTCGGGTTATTGTTGTTTATCAGCACAATACAAAAAGATTAATGTTAGAAATATTCCAGTTAAGACTCTAGAATATCATGATTTATGTAAATTTACCTCAATAATATGAATGTTCAGGTTAAGATTGTACAGTGATATTTATTTTGTAAGTTTAGCTGATTAAAGTTTATGACTCTGCACTAAAATATTATTTAAATTGACATCATTATTATAATATTTAGGGTCAGACCCTACAGTATTGAGATTAAGAAATCAAATATTCTATAAAATGTAAATACACTGAACTCATTTGGATATATTTAAGTGAGACTCAATATTACAATATTATTTATGACACAAATCTATCTAAATCAAAATTTAAATCATTTTTACTCCAGACATTTACTGGACTGATTTAAATATTAAAATCACTCCTTTCTAATCCTCTGCTGTACGTTCAAACCTGAGGCCTTAAATAGAAACACACAAGTATCTGATTGAAGGAACTTCTGCAGAGTCCTGGTTCCAGAACATGATGATAGAATTATAGACAAACTTTAACAAAAGCTGCCTGAGAGTTTACAGGTTTTTATGTTGGATTTCTTCAGTAATTTAATGAGCGTTATCAGCAATAATCAAGTGTTCATTTGATGAACTTCATTTCCTAAAACATCCAGAATTGGAGCTCATATCTTTGACAGCTGTAAAGTTTCTGCTCCTTCAAAGTTCACAACACAATGAATGAATTCCTAAAACACTCTCAGTGCTGGAGAGCGTTTGTGATGCTGAAGCAGTGACCAGTTTTTCTGTTTCTTCTCTGAAGCTGCACAATGAGGGACGTCTGCAGAGACTGAGAAAGAGTCTCACCACATCCTGACATGAGGAAAAAGACTTTATTGAAGACTACAATGAGAACAACTATCAGACAGCAGACGGCTGCATTCAAGGTGAGCTCTGAACATTTGATCTGGAACAGGAATTCAATAACTGCAGCATGAGCTTCATTTCAGTCTGTAGCTGCTGAATTCATGGATGAATCATCTGGCACTAGAGAAGAAGACCATCAAACATCCATGTCAGCTGATGGAGGTCCAAGAGTCTCATCAAACAAACAACCTACAGAGTGAAGACCTCAAATCTGATTGGACGGCCTCCTATTCAGCCACGTGTGAACAAATGCCTCTAAGCTGATTTGTTTTCTAAAATAAATCTAGTTTGAGTCCTAATCTATGCCTGTGTGTTTGCTTCTTTCCACCGCTGTTAACAGTTTAGGCTGTTAGATTGTTCCAGATAAGACAAGTACAAGATTCTTCAGAGCCGTTCTACCACGAGCCTGACAGGAAGAACTCCAACAGCTACTGAATGTTCCTGTGGTTCCCTCAAGGCTACAGGAGGAGCCCTACGAGGACGAGCTGGTCCACCTGATGGCGGCCAGTCGCTGCGGTTCAAAGCCAACACCGACTACGTGGACTTCTACTGGACCACACGGAGGCCTTCAAACCGGACCAACAAGTTCAGTGACTCCCCGACTCGTGGGTCTGAGGACGCCGCCGAGCCTCGGTCCAGCCGGCCTACTGTCTGTGGGTGTTTGAGTGCTGAGAGGTTTGTGGATGCATGTGAACGTGTCTGTGTTGAAACAGCAGCTTTTGACTCAGTAACGCTGAGAAAAACCAAGAGCTCCTTTATTTGTGACTTCCACTAAAAAAATATTCCTCCATACTGACTTTTTTGGTCTACATTGAAGGATTTTTCCTAAACCACCCTTTCAGGTCTATAGTTGAGGTTTTAGGTGGAATATTCCTTTTAACCAGCCCCTCTGTCGCTCTGAGGATTTTGGATGGAATACTCGGTTAAACCAACATTTTAGGTGCATGTCCAAGGATTTTTGGTGGAATGTTCCTTTAAGGTGGATGTTTGAGGACCTTGTAGGTGGAATACTTCCTGAAACCAACATTTTAGGTCAACATTCAAAGATTTAAGGTGGAATATTCCTTTAAACCAACCTAAATTTCATGTTTTGGTCATTATCAAGTGGGAAACCTCAATCCAGACTCCTCATAATGACGTTTGAGATTTATGCTGCTGTTATTTGTTTAGTCCAGGCTAAATGACAGAAATCCACAACTGTAATTTTATTTCAGGACTCGGTTATTAAATGTCAAAACAATCCATGTGACTCTAAAAACTCAACAGCTTTACAAACTCTAAGATTAAACTCTCCACAAGGATCCAAAATAAGTTGGACTTCTACATGAGAGCTTTAATTATTCTTCATCTACTTCCTGAAAAGTTTGGTCAATAAAAAGACAAAAACTATTATTTTCAGCTGAACTAAAGACAGACTTTGTGATTTTTCTGCTCACATGTTGTGTTGTTATAAACTTACTCTTTCAAATAAATACCCGCCTAACCCCCTGGAAACCAGCGTTTGTCCTGTTTTTGTGTTGCTCCTCGGCGACCCTAGACAGCCGGGTCGTAATGTTTTTTGAGCAACACACCATACTATGACGTTTTGACAATGATGGTTCTACTATGGAACCAGTTTGATATGTTCAGGTGTTCTTTGTGTGAAAACTCAGAGATTTCAGGTATCAGAAGGTGGTTTTCAACTTTCTTTGGTAACTTTCTGCTTCAACTTTTAACTAAATTTCCTTCACTAACCCCGCCCTCTGGACTTCCAGTAAGCCGCGTTCCTATTGGCTGTCCAGGTGGCTGCTTGGTGTTATCAGGAACACCTGAGCAGCTCAGTGTCTTCCTGCTTTATTTAGCTGCAGACAAACATTTCCTCTGCTTCTCTTCACCACCAAACCGGGTTTGGTTCTGTTGCTTTAGTTTGTTCTTTAGGCGTTGGCTTGCAGCTTCCAGCAGTAAAATCGTCTTTAATGTGTTTCTTGGTGTGTTTTAGGGCTTTGTACTGGATAGTTGTCTTGGTAAATGTGGTTCTTTAGCCATCGTTAGCACATGGTGCTAATGTGTGCAGTGATTAGTGGATTTGGTACAGCTGAGTTGTGTCTTTATCTTGGCTGTAGTGAGTCTTTAGAGGTTTTTGGTCAGACACATTCTGTATTCTTGTGAACCAGCATTGGTTGTCCAGAAGGTAAGAGCTCCTGTCCTGATTCTCTGTTCTCAGAGGTTCTCTGTTAGGCTGCAGGAGACTTTAGCGTTTGGGTTGTACTAGTTTGGTTTTTGTATGGTTTCATTTGGACGACTATCTTGAGGCTCCTCCATGTGGTTTAGTGAGGTTTTCTGCAACAGTTCTGCAAAGCAACCTGCAGCAGAAGAGCCTTTGAGAGTTTTTAGGAAGTTCTGGAGACCAGACTTTAGAGCAGCAGAAACATTTGTCAGCAGTTTGAGCAGGAGAAGGTGATCTTCAGAGTAGAAATGAGACAGAAACCTTCTTGACCCGTGTGGTGAGGTCCTGTACCAAGAGTTTGAGCAGGTTGTGAAGAGTCTGTAGTTCTTTGGTCTGAAAGCACAAGAAGAGTCGACTCATTAAAGGAGAAAACAGGAGATATTGTTGGTTCTTCTGTCGCTCTGCAGTTTCCTTAGACTGAATATCAAGTTTATATTTTAAATGATTTCCCATGTGAGCCCAAGAAGACTTCAATAAACTCCCTGCATCCCCTGGACACAACAGATTTTATTACCATGTTAAATCTTTTTTAAAAAATGTTTGAGTTTCAATCATAGTTTTAGCAGTTTTTTTCTCTTTGCTTGTTCAGTTTTGTCATCTGTGTAAAAGGTGCTAAACAAATAAAGTTGAATTGATAAACTGAATAATTGAGTAACTCATGATTGTGACAACAGAAGTATTTTCATTGTGATTTAAGGGTTTATTTCATTTTTAAGGTTGGGGTTAAAATCTTGACAGAAAGAAAGATTAAAGAAATAAACTACATAACAAAAAGCAATTAAAGGAAAAAAAATTTAATGCAATAAAACTTTAAAAAAGTTTTATTATGAAAGATTTAAGAAACTTATGATGTAATTTTCTAATTAAACATTCAATTTTGTAATTAATAAAAAGATTTAAGAAATTTATGATGTAATTTTCTAATTAAACATTTAATTTTGTAATTAATAAAAAGATTTAAGAAATTTAAGATGTAATTTTCTAATTAAACATTTAATTTTGTAATTAAATGTTTTGTCTTTTTAAAGGTTTAATAATCTAATTAAATGTTTTGTATTTTTTTTAAATGTTTAATATTCTTCTTGTTTAATTGTATTTTTTAAATGGGTAATTCTGGGAAATATTTTATCTGTAATTTTGAATATTTGTATTTTAAAAATTTTGTTTAATTTCATAATTGCATGTATTGTATCTTGTTGAATTATCTCATTCGATATTTTGTCGGTTTAATAAAGTTAAAGTTAAATTACATTAAATGATATTAAACCGACAAAATATCGAATGAGATAATTCAACAAGATACAATACATGCAATTATGAAATTAAACAAAATTTTTAAAATACAAATATTCAAAATTACAGATAAAATATTTCCCAGAATTACCCATTTAAAAAATACAATTAAACAAGAAGAATATTAAACATTTAAAAAAATACAAAACATTTAATTAGATTATTAAACCTTTAAAAAGACAAAACATTTAATTACAAAATTAAATGTTTAATTAGAAAATTACATCTTAAAGACAATAAAACTTCAAATAGGAATTAAACAGAAAATACAATGAAGCATTTAAAAAGAAAATTAAACATTAAAAGGGGGTAAAATATTTAAAAAGAAAAACCTTAACGATTTAGTCGAAAAATTAAATATTGGGAAAGAAAAAAAACTCAAACAAGCCGATAAAACATTTGAAAAAACAATTAAACATTAAAAAGACAAAACATTTGGAAATCAAATAAGACATTAGAAAAGAATAAAAGATGAGAAAAGAGCAAAACTAAACGTTTAAGAAGAATCAAATTAAAGACAAAACATTTGAAAAGACACCAGTTAGACTTTAGAAGATCAAATTAAACAGGAGAACCACTCGTTTTTTTTTCAATACCCGTTTCAGAACGGTTATTTGATTTTCCTTTTAAAATACAAAAATTAAAATTGAAATACAAGGCGTTTTTCGTTTTCATGATCATAAAGGGATATACGATTTTTTTTAAAAATGCTTTGATTTTCGTTTTATATTTAGAATATAATCAGTAAAATCAGTAAGAGAAAGAAACGAAAAAAGGTCCGTTTTTTCATTTTCTGAGACCGGAAGTGGTCATCAGCAAGTGTGGAGCCAAACAGAGTACGATGCATAGACTGTACATACATTTTTTTTCGTAAGTTTTCATGATCAAAATGAGAGATCAGGTGGCCGATCTTAAAATAAATCGATATTGATTTTTTTTATAGAGCATTAAAGTTTGGCGAAGCAAGGGGGCGGGACTACTTGATTGACAGTCCGGTCTGGAATGATTGACAGGTCCTATGGAGGAGGCAGCAGAGACTCTGCTGTCTTCATTTGGATTAATTCTGATATAATAACTGTTGGTTTATTTATCGGTGCAGCAGCAGAACATTTTCCACATACAGTTTTCCTGCCCGTTGGCTTGTTTTAACCAGTTTTCTACCTTCGGCTGATTCTACCAGCAGACACTGAAAGGACTCTGATAGTTCCGTAAGTAAATGTTTATTTTCGTATCGGTGCCGCTTTAATGCACTTTATATGCAGCTTTAGTGTCAGATGTAATGTGTGCTATGCACTCTAGATGTTGGTGGAGTTTGTTTCAGTGTGTGTTGACCAGAGAAGAAAGTTAGCATAGTAAATATTAGCTTTAATGTTAGCGATGCTAACCGAGCTAGCTGCTCAGTGGTAGCCTGATTAAAGCTAACGTAGCATCAAGCTAATGTGTTGAGTTTCATGTAAACAGCGGAAGTGTGTTGTGTTCCTGTAATGTGGTTCATTAAGTTCATAAAACTGTGGCTGGTTGACATTAATGTAACGTTCAGGAAACTTAAATGTGATTAAAACAGTAACGTTAATATTCTAGTTGTCAGTAATCAGCTTTAATTTGACACTAAAACAGACTCTGATAGTTTTAAATGACATCAGTTTCATCAATTTGTTGAAAATTGTCTCATTTGTTGTGATGTTGCTGCTGATTCATTAAAAGCAGATGATCCGTGTTGAAGATACGTTTAGTTCTATTATCAGAAGTACAAGAAGGAAAATGGAAGTTTAGTTCTGTTACATCAAAGATTTCAGGATTAAAATAACTAAATGAGTCTTTATACCTCAAACTTTATTTTTACAATAAAGAAATAATGAAATAATCACAGATAATAAAAATATAAATAGCAGAGAAAACCTGAGAGAATAATTTCCTGAAAAGTCTGTGAAGGAAAAGCAGCTTTTTATCCTGAAAGATCAGAATCAGCAACATCTGCATCTGACAGCATCAAGTCAACCAGAAAGAAAAGAAAAAAGAAAATGACTTCTTTCTGATCACATCTGTTCCACTGCTCACAGTCTGCTGCTGCTCACATTCTTCACATTTATAGTCCACTTTTAAAAGTTCAGCAGACAGGTGCTCTGCTTTGGAGTGTGACGATGTCGTTGGTGATGTGGAGAGTGAAGTTTCCGTTTCACCCACAGCGTGCTTTAGAGCAGCCGGGTCGGACTTGATGTTTGAAATACTGACCGACAGCTCAGATTTAACTGTCTGTAGTTCCATTTTGATGGGTGTTAAACTTTCACTCAAAGCCGCCAGGAGCTGGGTGTTTAAAATAACTGCCGTCTCGTTACAGAGTGAAAGTAGCAGTTCCTCCTTAAGGTCAGAGATTGCAGCATCTGAGGGCCTCTTCAAAAGAAGACGTAGTTGATGAAGGCGTTCTGGAGCAGGACCAGAAAGACCATGACCAAGCAGCCTTGAGATCTTAGGCAGCATCTCCCTCGGGTGGGTGTCAACGGTGTTCATGGTCAGGTCTGTGGTAATCCCGTCAAAAAACAAGACAGAAAAAAATCTACATTATAAATCAACATATAACCAAAGCACTCTGTGTATAATGCCATAGTATAGGATGTAGTTCAGAAAATGTCAAAGTATAGTATACTTTTCAAGAATAACATAGTATGGCCTGTAGTTCATAGTATAGCATGTCGGCAAAAAAACTCAACTGATTATTATGTGGTTCAAAAAGTGCAAAATGATAGGATGTTGCCTAAAATTGTCATGTATGATATGTGGTTCAAAAAATGTCACAGTGCAGTATATTGTCAAAATAGTATGTTATTCAAGAAAACATCAGAGTATATGTCGTCTAAAAAATGCCATAGAGTAATATTTCATTGCACAAGTAAAAGTATAGTAATTTTTAAAACTGTTTAAATTCTTGTATATTGCTAAAAAACTAAAAAAACTAAAACAAAAAAAAGTCATAGTAATATGTCAATTTAAAAGCCTATAGTATAGCGTGTCGCCCAACAAAGGTCATAGTATAGCATGTCGCTCTAAAAACATCATAGTATAGCCTTTGGTCCAAAAAACGTCATAGTATAGCATGTCGTCCAAACAAAATCATAGTATAGCATGTCGCTCTAAAAACGTCATAGTATAGCATGTCACTCTAAAAATGCCATTGTATAGCATGTGGCTCAAAAAACGTCATAGTTTAGCATGTCGTCCAAAAAACATCATAGTATAGCATGTCGCCCAAAAAACGTCATAGTATAGCATGTCACTCTAAAAACGTCATAGTATAGCATGTTGCTCTAAAAACTCATAGTATAGCATGTCGCTCTTGAAACGTCACAGTATAGCATGTCGCTCTAAAAATGTCATAGCATAGCGTGTCGCTCTAAAAACGTCATAGTATAGCATGTCGCTCTTAAAAACGTCATAGTATAGCATGTCGCTCTAAAAACGTCATAGTATAGCATGTCGCTCTCAAAACGTCATAGTATAGCCTTTGGTCCAAAAAACGTCATAGTATAGCATGTGGCTCAAAAAAAGTCATAGTATAGCATGTTGCCCAAAAAATGTCATAGTATAGCATGTCGCCCAAAAAACGTCATAGTATAGCATGTCGCTCAAAAAACGTTATAGTGTAGCATGTCACTCTAAAAATGTGACAGTATAGGATGTCGCTCAACAAAAGTCATTGTATAGCATGTCGTCCAAAAAACGTCAACGTATAGCATGTTGCTCGAAAAACGTCATTGTATAGCATGTCGTCCAAAAAACATCATCGTATAGCATGTCGCTCTAAAAAAATCATCGTATAGCATGTCGCTCTAAAAACGTCATAGTATAGCATGTCGCCCAAAAAACGTCATAGTATAGCATGTCGTCCAAAAAAACGTCATAATATAGCATGTCGCTCAAAAAACGTCATAGTGTAGCATGTCGCTCTAAAAACATCGTAGTATAGCATGTCGCCCAAAAAACGTCATACTATAGCATGTTGCTCTGAAAACGTCATAGTATAGCCTTTGGTCAAAAAAAAGTCATAGTATAGCATGTCGTCCAAAGAACATCATAGTATAGCGAGTCACTCTTAAAACATCATAATATAGCATGTCACTCTTAAAACATCATAGTACAGCATGTCGCTCAACAAACGTCATAGTATAGCATGTAGCCCAAAAAACGTCATCGTAAAGCATGTCGCCCAAAAAACGTCATCGTAAAGCATGTCACTCTAAAAACGTCATAGTATAGGATGTCACCCAAAAAACGTCAGAGTATACCATGTCATCCAAATAACTTCATCGTATATAGCATGTCGCTCTTGAAACGTCACAGTATAGCATGTTGCTCTAAAAACGTCATAGTATAGCATGTTGCTCTAAAAACGTCATAGTATAGCATGTCACTCTAAAAATGCCATTGTATAGCATGTGGCTCAAAAAACGTCATAGTTTAGCATGTCGTCCAAAAAACATCATAGTATAGCATGTCGCCCAAAAAACGTCATAGTATAGCATGTCGCTCTTGAAACGTCACAGTATAGCATGTCGCTCTAAAAATGTCATAGCATAGCATGTCGCTCTAAAAACGTCATAGTATAGCATGTCGCTCTTAAAAACGTGATAGTATAGCATGTCGCTCTAAAAACGTCATAGTATAGCATGTCGCTCTCAAAACGTCATAGTATAGCCTTTGGTCCAAAAAACGTCATAGTATAGCATGTGGCTCAAAAAAAGTCATAGTATAGCATGTCGCCCAAAAAATGTCATAGTATAGCATGTCGCCCAAAAAACGTCATAGTATAGCATGTCGCTCAAAAAACGTTATAGTGTAGCATGTCGCTCTAAAAATGTGACAGTATAGGATGTCGCTCAACAAAAGTCATTGTATAGCATGTCGTCCAAAAAACGTCAACGTATAGCATGTCGCTCGAAAAACGTCATCGTATAGCATGTCGCTCTAAAAAAATCATATAGCATGTCGCTCTAAAAACGTCATAGTATAGCATGTCGCCCAAAAAAGGTCATAGTATAGCATGTCATCCAAAAAAACGTCATAGTATAGCATGTCGCTCAAAAAACGTCATAGTGTAGCATGTCGCTCTAAAAACATCGTAGTATAGCATGTCGCCCAAAAGACGTCATCGTATAGCATGTCGCCCAAAAAACGTCATACTATAGCATGTTGCTCTGAAAACGTCATAGTATAGCCTTTGGTCAAAAAAACGTCATAGTATAGCATGTCGCTCTAAAAACGTCATAGTTTAGCATGTCGCTCTAAAAACTTCATAATATAGCATGTCGCCCAAAAACCGTCATGGTATAGCATGTGGCTCAAAAAACGTCACAGTTTAGCATGTCGTCCAGAGAACATCATAGTATAGTATGTCACTCTTAAACATCATAGTATAGCATGTCGCTCAAAAAACGTCATGTTGCCCAAAAAACGTCATGGTATAGCATGTCGTCCAAAGAACATCATAGTACAGCGTGTCGCTTTTGAAACATCACAGTATAGCATGTCGTTCTAAAAACGTCATAGCATAGCATGTCGCTCTAAAAATGTCATAGTATAGCATGTCGCCCAAAAAACGTCATAGTATAGCATGTTGCTCAAAAAACGTCATAGCATAGCATGTCGCTCTAAAAACGTCATAGTATACTATGTCGAAAAAAAATGCGGTTTTTCAACATGTTGTGAAAACATGCCATGTGATGAAATAATGTAAAGCAGGCTGCGAAAAACACTCCAGAAATGTTTTCTTTGAAACAAAAATCATCATGAATTTTGGCGCAAAAAAAACGCCATAGTATGTAGTCAAAAATATTCAAAAAACATCATGGTTTAGTATGTCGTCAAAAGTGTCACAAAAACGTCATAGTTTAGTATGTGGTCAAACATGTCACCAAAATGTCATAGTTTAGTATGTGGTCAAAAATGGTGAAAAAACATGTATGATATGTAATATTTTCTAAAAAAAAAAAAATAAAAAAAATATTATAATATAGTTTGGAGTTGTCTGTGAAAAAAAGTCATAACGTCATAAAATTGTTGTCTTCACTTATGTTATAAAAATGTCAAAATGTAATACATTCGTAAAATGATCATAATATGGCATGTCAAAAACCGACATAGGAAGGTATTTTATGTCATCATGTAGTGTTGCTAAAAAAAGCATGTCGCTCTAAAAACGTAATAGTATAGCATGTCGCTCTAAAAACGTCATAGTATGCCATGTCGATCAAAAAACGTCATAGTATAGCATGTCGCTCTAAAAACGTCATAGTACAGCATGTCGCTCTAAAAACGTCATAGTATAGCATGTCGCTCTAAAAACGTCATAGTATAGCATGTCGCTCTAAAAATGTCGTAGTATAGCATGTCGCTCTAAAAATGTCGTAGTATAGCATGTCGCTCTAAAAATGTCATAGTATAGCATGTCGCTCTAAAAATGTCATAGTATAGCATGTCGCTCTAAAAACGTCATAGTTTAGCATGTCGCTCTAAAAACTTCATAATATAGCATGTCGCCCAAAAAACATCATGGTATGGCATGTGGCTCAAAAAACATCATAGTATAGCATGTCGCTCTAAAAACATAGTATATCCTTTGGTCCAAAAAACGTCATAGCATACTATGTCATCCAAAAAACATCATAGTACAGCATGTCGCTCTAAAAACATTATAGTATAGCATGTCGCTCTAAAAACGTCATAGTATAGCATGTCACTCTAAAAATGTCATAGTATAGCCTTTGGTCCAAAAAACGTCATAGTATAGCCTTTGGTCCAAAAAACGTCATAGTATAGCCTTTGGTCCAAAAAATGTTGTTTTGTCCCGGCTGTCTGAAGTAGGTGAGGAACAACACAAAAACAGTCCAAACGCTGGTTTCCAGAGGGTTAGACGAGTATTTATTTGAAAGAGGAAGTTTACAACAACACATGTGAGGGGGTTAAAAGCAAATGGGTGTTAGTAAAATAAAAATAAATAAACAGAACTAAAAGTGAACTTCATGTTGGCATTGATGGGCATTCCAACCAGGAACAAAGTAAACGATAATCAATACGAAAAAAAAACTCTTCCTGTTCACCTCTTCAAGCCCAAAAACACACCGCAGTAGCATCCTAAACTAAAACTACCAATGGGTTCCCTGTTTTCCTTTCTGAACAATTCAAAGGTCCCTCTCTATCTCCCCACACATCCACCAACCACTGGAACACATCTCCAAAGTTCTGCCAGGCCAGCTCAGCTTCCCCTCAGAAGAAGTTCCACCACCTGCCAGATGAAGGAGCCTTTTGAGAGGCAGCTGGCATCGTGATTGGACTGTATTTTGGTCTGTTCCAATCCAGCTTCAGCTCCAGAGACGGCAGGCGGGACGAGTCAACGGAGGCCGGGTGGACGAAGGCATGCAGCTGAGTACAATCCAGAAAACAACAGAGGAGGAGTGCAGTGGCCCAGGGCCAGAACAACCAGAGTAGCATCATATGTCTCTTAGAAAACATCATAGTATAGCCTTTGGTATGAAAAAACGCCATCATATACATCGTATATTGTACAAATAAGTCAAAGGAAAGAGACATACATTGTAGAATTGTAGTAATTGTGGGCTGACTGATTTACTGATTATCAGTATTTTATTTTTTACTGATTTACGGTAATAAATACATTTAAAAATGGCGCTACTTTGGCTCTGAACCTTTATCTACCTGTGGTCGCTCTGTCTTCTGGAGTGATTTGATTGGTTATACGTCACAAATAAAACTCCTTTAACTTAACATCTGTCAACAAAACAAAAACGTATCAACAAAGTTTCCTGTTAGAGTTTGTGTTCTTCTAAGTTTAACTCCAAGATTTTAAATACTTTCATTTACTGCAAATGAATATCGACTGCAAATGAATATCGACTCCAAATGTCTCACTAATAATCATTATCAGCCTTAAAAACCCACAAAACACCCCTCTATACTCGACCACATTTAGTACAGTCCGGTTCCCCCTTCTATAAATCTGCTTGGAATCTTCCACTTCCTGTTTGTCAAAGTGGCCTTCTACCTGGACAGGTTTTGTTGGAGCTCATGCAACAAACATTTTGGGTAACTGCACTTTAATATGGATGGATGACACTGAATTAGAGTCTGTTTTAATGAGACTGAGTTAAGATGTGTAGCTGTCATTAAATAGGAAATTATTTCTCAGAATTCACAGATGAAAGTCTGAAATGTTTGCTAGGTTAGCGTCCCACATGTTCTTTGGCTCAGCTAAAGCTAACTCTCTCCAACTTCTGGATCTCTTGAGTTACTTGTTGTTAAAATATCTTGCTGTAGGTGCTGAAGCTCAGAAAGTCTGAGATGGTTGTTCAAAATAAGCTCATTCTCAAGTCTTATCTGAACTGTCCTCTTTTGTTTGAACTTTCCCTAAACTTAGGAGTTAATGACAGAGCAGCACATCCAGACTCAGTCTCATTTATGTAGAGATTAAACTTGAGTGTCATTCATTGATGTTAAAGTGCAGTTTTTCAAATGTTTGTTGCACATGCTCCCAACCAAACCAGTCCAGGTGGAAGACAATGTGAAGAGAAAGCTCCAGAGGATGAATATCCCACATTTACGTTGGAAATAAATGTCCTTTAATTAGACATTGTCATGCAAAAGTTGGATTTCCCTTTAATGATGTTCAAATCTTTGTTGAATGTTTTGATGATGTTGGTTTCTTAATGTTTTCTGACACTCAGCCCCAAAGATTAAAACCTTCTACAGCTCACAAGCTGCAACAATTCACACATTATCAACTATCTTTCTGACTAAACTAAGATAAAAAGTGAAAAACTGTCTGATTCCTGCATCATGAATGTAAATCTTTTTGGTTTTTATGATAGTAAACTGAATATATTTGGGTTTGACATTGTATAAACCAAAACAAGAAATTAATTACTGGAGAAAACAATCAACAGATTAATGGACAAAGAAAATGTGTTTTCCAGCATATATGGCTGAATTACTCCAACATTAAAAGATACATACAATTTTTATTCAATTTTATTTATATAATGCCAATTACAGGTCAAATTGTCTCAAGACGCTTTATTTTTATATTTTTTTGTCATATTTAAAATATGACAAAGTAAGAAATTTAAAGCTCTTGACTAATCCAATTTATTATTTGTTTTTAGGAGACTAATGGACAATTGAAATAACTTTCTCCACTAAAACTAATAAACATGAGGTCAGATAGAAGGAACAGTTTTAAATACTGCAGTCCCACGATGACAAGAATAAAGTTTGTCAACAAAAACTGCTGGTGGATTCCATTAAAGTCCTAATAAATGATAATAAAGTGTGATACTAAAGGTTTGTGGTGCTAAAAATCTCCAAGTAAAGATATCAAGTTGAACATCTGGATGGAGGTTGATAAAAGTTGACCTTCTTTCATTTCTCTGGCGCCGACTCCATGGATTTTATGGATGGTGGTTAAAGACCTGCTCTTCTAGTCGTCGTCCTTCTAGTTGCTGTAAAAAGTCAGTCCATCCTCGCTGACTTCAACACCTCTTCATGACAACTTGTTCTGCCTCCAACCTCGTGGAAACTCCAGAAACTCGGGAAAACCCGTGGAGACTCGAAGAACTCCTGGAGACTCGAAGAACTCGTCGGGCGGGGGAAGGTGTGGTGGGGAGGTGGGGGAGTAGAGGGGGGAGGCCGCCACCCATCTCCCCGCCTCCTCCCCGCCCTGACTCCACCCAGACTCCGCCTTGGCTCTGCCCATGTGGTCACTTGAGGAACTACGATGCCAAAGGGACGACGAAATCATTTCTTTTCATCTGATCTGTAGCTCAGTGAGTTAAGGATTTGCCTATGGAGCTGCAGGTCGCCGGTTCAAGACCAGACACTTCTTAAATTTTATCAAAATCTTGACAAAGACAAACAAAGAAAAGGGCCAGTGGCGGGTCTTGAACCTGCGACCTTCCACTTGGTAGTCCTCTTCTTATCCCCCTGAGCTATCCGCTCAGATACTAATTCTTCTTTTTTTTGCGCATTTGTCATCTATTTTTTGTCATTTTTGAGTTTTTTTTTAACTCGAGTCTCGACTTGACCGTTTTTCTCAGGAGGCTGGACTTCAGCCTTTGTGCCGGAGGGTTGAACCCTCAGTTCCAAGACTTTCCAAGCCTCCACACCTCCCGAGTCCTCAGGACTTGAGCTTTCACACAGTCTGAGGGCTGAAATTTTCTAAGTCCCACAGTAGTTCTCTGTTGGATTGAACCTTCAGACAGTCTGAGGACTGAAAACCTCGAAGTTCTTGAGTAGTTCTCTGTTAGTTTGAACCTTCAGACAGTCTGAGGACTGAAAACCTTGAAGTTCTTGAGTAGTTCTGTGTTAGTTTGAACCTTTAGACAGTCTGAGGACTGAAATTTTAAAAGTTTCTCAGTACTTCTCTGTTAGTTTGAACTTTCTGGTTGACAGAAGCCTTAAAACTTGTGACCATGAGTCTTGATTTCACATTTAGACCATCCATCTGAGTTCTTGTCAGACCTTCACCAGTGGGTTTTTTAGAAATCCTGAACAAACTTTGATTCTCTTCACTGAACAGTAAAGTTTGTGGAGATCAGAGGTAACATTAGTTTGATCAATGCCTTCAACTACTAGTAGACTTTATCTGGAAATCAGTTTTCTGAAATGAGTTCTTAGCAAATCTGTCCACAATCAAACCAAGAACATAAAAAGAGGAAATGTTTGAAGAAACAACTTGATGTTTTCATTTCAGACTAGAAAACGCTTTAAGGTCTTTATCTGTTTTTGCTCTTTTTGATCATTTTATTGTCTCTTCTGTTTAATTTGATCTCACTGGTGTCTTTTCAAATGTTTTGTCTTGAGTTTGATTCTTCTTAAATGTTTAGAAAATAATAAAAGGTGAGAAAGGAGCAAAACTAATGTCTGATTTGATTTCCAAATGTTTTGTCTTTTTTAATGTGTAATTGTTTTTTTTTCAAATGTTTTATCGGCTTGTTTGAAAAATTTCCTTTTCTTTCCCAATTTTTAATTTTTTGATTAAACCTTTCAGGTTTTTCTTTTTAAATATTTTACCACCTTTTAATGTTTAATTTTCTTTTTAAATGCTTCATTGTATTTTCTGTTTAATTCCTATTTAAAGTTTTATTGTCTTTAAGATTTAATTTTCTTATTAAATATTTAATTTTTTAATTAAATGTTTTGTCTTTTTAAAGGTTTAATAATCTAATTAAATGTTTTGTATTTTTAAAATGTTTAATATTCTTGTTTAATTGTATTTTTTATGTTTATCTAAAATATTTCATCTTTAATGTTTAATATTTGTTTAAATAATTTTGTTTAATTTCATAGCTACGTTTTGTATCTTCTGTTTAATTATCTCAATATTTTGTCTGTTTAATATAATTTAATTGTACTTAATGTATAATTTTTCTTGTGAAAAGTTTTATTGTAGTAAATGCTTTTTTCCTTTGATTTAATTGCTTTTTTAATGTAGTTTATTTCTTTAATCTTTTTTTCTGTCAAGATTTTAACCCCAACCTTAAAAATGAAACAAACCCTTAAATCACAATGAAAATACTTTTGTTGTCACAATCATGACTTAGTCAATTATTCAGTTTATCAATTCAACTTTATTTATTTCGCACCTTTTACACAGATGACAAAACTAAAGAAGCAAAAAGAAAAAACTATGCTAAAACAATGATTAAAACTCAATAATATATTAAAAAAAAAAAAAAAAAAAGATTTAACATGGTAATAAAATATGTTGTGTCCAGGGGATGGGGGGAGTTTATTGAAGTCTTCTTGGTAAATCATTTAAAATATAAACTTGATATTCAGTCTAAGGAAACTGCAGAGTGACAGAAGAACCAACAATATCTCCTGTTTTCTCCTTTAATGAGTCGACTCTTCTTGTGCTTTCAGACCAAAGAACTACAGACTCTTCACAACCTGCTCAAACTCTTGGTACAGGACTTCACCACACGGGTCAAGAAGGTTCCCGTCTCATTTCTACTCTGAAGATCACCTTCTCCTGCTCAAACTGCTGACAAATGTTTCTGCTGCTCTAAAGTCTGGTCTCCAGAACTTCCTACAAACTCTCAAAGTCTCTTCTGCTGCAGGTTGCTTTGTAGAACTGTTACAGAAAACCTCACTAAACCACATGGAGGGGCCTCAAGATAGTTTTCCAAATGAAACCATACAAAAACCAAACTAGCACAACCCAAACGCTAAAGTCTCCTGCAGCCTACCAGAGAACCTCTGAGAACAGAGAATCAGGACAGGAACTCTTACCTTCTGGACAACCATCCTTGGTTCACAAACAAGAATACAGAATGTGTCTGACCAAAAACCTCTGAAGACTCACTACAGCCAAGATAAAGACACAGCTGCACCAAATCCACTAATCACTGCACACATTAGCACCATGTGCTAACTGTGGCTAAAGAACCACATTTACTAAGACAACTATCCAGTACAAAGCCCTAAAACACACCAAGAAACACATTAAAGACAATTTTACTGCTGGAGGCTGCAAGCCAACGCCTAAAGAACAAACTAAAGCAAGGAACCAAACCCGGTTCTGTGGTGAAGAGAAGCAGAGGAAATGTTTGTCTGCAGCTAAATAAAGCAGGAAGACACTGAGCTGCTCAGGTGTTCCTGATAACACCAAGCTGCTCAGGTGTTCCTGATAACACCAAGCAGCCACCTGGACAGCCAATAGGAACACAGCTTACTCCATATTCTATTCTATTCTATTCTATATTCATGGTTTGGAGTAATATTCTCCTCTAAAATCTTCTAATGTAGACCTAAAAGGTTTATCTGATGGTATATTCTACCCAACATCCTGGAACATTTACCTAAAAGGTTGGTTTAATGGTACATTCCCAGAAGAACCCTTGAACATTGGGCTTAATGGTATATTCCACCCAAAATACTTGTACATATACCAAGAAGTCAGTGTAAAGAAATGTAGACCTAAAAGGATTGTTTAAAGGAATATTTAAACGATTAAATTCATTATTTAATAATCTGTTATCAGTCAGAACCCTGGCAAACTTATTTTCATCATTTTTTTTTAGTGGAAGTCACAAATAAAGGAGCTCTTGGTTTTTCTCAGCGTTACTGAGTCAAAAGCTGCTGTTTCAACACACATACGTTCACATGCATCCACAAACCTCTCAGCACTCAAACACCCACAGACAGGAGGCCGGCTGAGCCGAGGCTCGGCGGCGTCCTCAGACCCACGAGTCGGGGAGTCGCTGAACTTGTTGGTCCGGTTTGAAGGCCTCTGTGTGGTCCAGTAGAAGTCCACGTAGTCGGTGTTGGCTTTGAACCACAGCGACTGGCCACCATCAGGTGGACCAGCTCGTCCTCGTAGGACTCCTCCTGTAGCCTTGAGGGAACCACAGGAACATTCAGTAGCTGTTGGAGTTCTTCCTGTCAGGCTCGTGGTAGAACGGCTCTGAAGAATCTTATACTTGTCTTATCTGGAACAATCTAACAGCCTAAACTGTTAACAGCGGTGTAAAGAAGCAAACACACAGGCATAGATTAGGACTCAAACTAGATTTATTTTAGAAAACAAATCAACTTAGAGGCATTTGTTCACACATGTGGCTGAATAGGAGACCGTCCAATCAGATTCGAGGTCTTCACTCTGGAGGTTGGTTGTTCGGTGAGACTCTTGGACCTCCATCAGCTGACGTGGATGTTTGATGGTCTTCTTCTCTAGTGCCAGATGATTCATCCATGAATTCAGTAGCTACAGACTGAAATGAAGCTCATGCTGCAGTTATTGAATTCCTGTTCCAGATCAAATGTTCAGAGCTCACCTTGAATGCAGCAGTCTGCTGTCTGATAGTTTTTCTCATTGTAGTCTTCAATCAAGTCTTTTTCCTCATGTCAGGATGTGGTGAGACTCTTTCTCAGTCTCTGCAGACGTCCCTCGTTGTGCAGCTTCAGAGAAGAAACAGAAAAACTGGTCACTGCTTCAGCATCACAAACGCTCTCCAGCATTGAGAGTGTTTTAGGAATTCATTCATTGTGTTGTGAACTTTGAAGGAGCAGAAACTTTACAGCTGCCAAAGATATGAGCTCCAATTCTGGATGTTTTAGGAAATGTAGTTCATCAAATGAACACTTGATTATTGCTGATAACTCTCATTAAATTACCGAAGAAATCCAACATAAAAACCTGTAAACTCTCAGGCAGCTTTTGTTAAAGTTTGTCTATAATTCTATCATCATGTTCTGGAACCAGGACTCTGCAGAAGTTCCTTCAATCAGATACTTGTGTTTTTCTATTTAAGGCCTCAGGTTTGAAAGTACAGCAGAGGATTAGAAAGCAGTGATTTTAATATTTAAATCAGTCCAGTAAATGTTTGGCGTGAAAATTATTAAAATTTTGATTTAGATAAATTTGTGTCAAATATTGTAGAGTCTCACTTAAATATATCCAAATGAGTTCAGTGTATTTACATTTTATAGAATATTTGATTTCTTAATCTCAATACTGTAGGGTCTGACCCTAAATATTATAATAATGATGTCAATTTAAATAATATTTTAGTGCAGAGTCATAAACTTCAATCAGCTAAACTTACATAATAAATATCACTGTACAATCTTGACCTGAACATTCATATTATTGAGGTAAATTTACATAAATCATGATATTCTAGGGTCTTAACTGGAATATTTCTGACATTAAACTTTTTGTATTGTGCTGATAAACAACAATAACCCGACTTTCAGATATTTGTTGTCTGTGATTGAGACTAAATTCCTCCACATTTGAGAACATTCCCTGCAGCAGCTGTAGGAATAAATAAAAATAAAATCTGTTAATTTCCACATTATGCATATTAATTTATTCTTAATATCTCAGACTGAATGGTAGCTGGCAGTAAAAACAAACTCATCTGCTGGACTGAATTTCCCAAAATGGAAACATGGACAGAATTTAACACTCATGTATCCATGGCAACGCTAACGTTTCTGCTTCTTACCAAAGTTCACAACACAAGTAAAGATTTGAATGTAAAACTTCAGGGATGACTGCTAACCATAAGTATTCTGATCAATACTTCATGATCAATATCAGGACAGATGTTACAACTCCAGCTGTTGCATTAGACTGCAGTTATTCACAGAGAAATTAAAACATCACATTCCTCATAAAAACTAGATGGGACTTTTATTAAATAAAGTGTTGGTGAATAAACAGTGTAAAAAGTGCAAAGCAGCTCCATTAAATCAGGAGATGTGAGACTTCCACAGCATGGATCACCATCTGCTGTGTTGATTCATAGCTGAATGTCAGAATGAACTGAGCTAGAAAAGCTGCTTTGAGCTGCAACATTACAGTCTGACAATCCAACACCATCACAGTTTTCATCTGGTTGTTTTGCTTCAACATGCTGTGAAGTTCAGTTTTTACCTGAATCAATACAGAGATTCTATTTTCAACCAAGACTGGAATAAAAATTAGAATGTTATCAGGTTATTAATGCAACTAAATCCTTTCAGATGGAAGGATTTACTTCTAAGTTCTAATTCAAGTTTCAGTTGGAGCACATTGCATTCACAAAGAAAAACAGCGATACCTTCATAGCAACATTTAATAAACCTAAAGCTTCCCTGTTGGCACATTGGTGGAGTTTGTTACTGAGCATCTGAACCTTAAATCCAGTGAGACGACCATCTTCAGTCGAGGCCAGTCAGAGAACTTCAAGACCTTCCATCAGCTGGACCAGATGTGGCATCATCTCCCTCTGAACATCTGGATGACAGGAGAAAAGACAGAAATCAAACACAGATCACAGAAATACAATTTATTCACTTTCATCATTTTATAAAAGTAGCATGAACTTTATTAAAACTTGACAACATCAGTAATGAAAGTAAATGTTTTTATCTTGTGTTGAAGCTAAATTTAAAGTCAATTTTAATGAAAGTTTATCCTGAGAGGAGTGAGAATGGAGCTTTTCTTTCCTTTTTAGAATAGTCCCTCAAAATATTCTGTTTATTATTGGCTTTAGAAGGATTTTTCTTTACTTATTTATTATTAGATACCTCAGACTGATGCACTTTGCTGGTTTGCAGATAATTTCATGTACAATGACAATAAAGATCTTCTATTATAACATATTTTGCTGAAACAAGAATCTCTCAGTCTGCAAAATTCCACCTGCAACCAAGAATTATCTGATGTAGTTATTATTATAATCTTTACTGAACTAGCCCTGGAATTAATAAAAATCTGTATATGGATATGATTTTCTCTGATGGGACCACTATGGAAGCCGTAGTAACAATTAATTATCCTTTGAAGGGAAAGATTAGGTCTTCTTCAGGTGGATAAAAAAAAATGCTCTCCCTTAAAAAAAATTTAAAAAAATGCATACAATAAAGTAAATCTCTTCTGCACTGCACACATACTCCACTTTTGTATAACTCTGGATGTCAGAGTAAAGGCAGACAGATCCACCGATCAGCCACAACATTCTGACCACTGACAGCTGAAGAGAACAACATCCATCATCTTGTTCTAATGCAACGTTCTGCTGGGAAACCTTGACGTTCATGTGGATGTTTGACATGTACCACCACCTAAACACTGCAGGACAAACAACCCCCTAGTCTCCATGGCAACAGCAGTCCTTGATGCCAGCTGCCACCCTCAGCAGGACAAACTAAAACTACTCAGGAGTGGTCCGAGGAACACGACAGAGCTAAGCTGTTCACCTGGGTTCCACACTCCCCACATCCAGGATCAGATTGAGCATCTGTGGGATGGTCCAGGATCAGCCTGGTCTAGGTAGGATCCACCCTGCAACCCACAGGATCCACAGAATCCACAGGACATCCCCAGAGGTTCTGATGAACCACTGGGTCAGAGGAGTTTTAGCAGCATAAAGGGACCAATACAGTATTAGTCAGGTGGTCAGAATGTTATACTGTTATATTGTCATGCTGATTATATGATCAGTAAATGTTACCATCAATTCTAATGTCCACATTGATCAGGAAAAAAACAACAACTATCAGTTCATTCAGAAACTGTGGGGTTAAACCTAAAAACACAGACCTCAACAGCAGTTTGTTTCAAAGCAGAACATCAGCTGGTTTTCACTAAAGAAGCTTTCAGAGCAACAATTAAATGACAGTTTTGTTCTCATTAAGTTCAGAGTCAGCCAAAATAATGTACACACACATCAGGAAAAGAAAAACTTTTATAAATATTTCATTTGTATAAGTACTTCTATACATATAGATACCTCTTTCTAAGTTTGATCAAATCACAATAACTCTGTGTCCTGTTGTACGATGTTTTCCCAACAGATGGCGCTACCCTCATGAATGGAGCATCAACAAGTGACGTCTGCAACACAACAGAAATGTCTGGAAGCCAGTGGCCACCACTTTGAGCACCTCTTGTAATTGTAGAGGCCAAAGATAACTTTTATTAATCTCGTGATGTCTGAATAAATTTGGTATTGAAATATTTATGCAAGTTTTTCTTCTCCTGATGTGTGTAAACATTATTTTGGCTGACTCTGTATAATGGGTTTCTGACAGGTCACCAGGCAACATCTTTTTATAATAATGACAAACATACCTGCATTCTACAGGAGTGATTTTCCTCATGTGCAGGTAAAGATGTGTGAGGAGCTTAGAGATGACAGGAGCAGGAGTCATCCTCACTAATTCAGCTTCCACCTAGAAACAGAAAGACCACAAAGAAACACACTGATATACTCTCAAACGTTTAACCTCACAGCCTCAACATATCTGTTTAGGAAGTGTTGTGTTTCTAAATTCTGCTGAAAGCATTGACAGACATTCTCTTACAAGGTTGTGTAAAAAGCAGCCTGTCCTCTGAACTACTGAGAAATTTTCCTGAACAAAGTTTCTACGTGTAAATCAGCTCAACAAAAACTAAAGCCTCAGTCACAGATAACAGGTATCACAAATTATAAAGAACTTTCTTTGTTAACTCAGACTTTCTGCTTCAACCTCACATAAAAAGGGGAGTTTAACTCATCAGGTGACTGAAAATGAACGGCTTGTGCAGTTCTAGATCCAAAAGTAGGGTGTTTCAACTCATGTTTTACTACAAATACATGCAATAATAAATAAATACAATGACTGGTTGTTAGTTTATTCACTATTAATGTCACTTTATATAATGGATTGAACTTGAGCAGTGGAAGAGAGAAGGAATTTAATGAAATTATGGAGATTCAGAGAGGTAATGTTGCGCAATGTTAAGTTAAGCGCGGTTTAATTCAAACCAGCTGAATGTTAAACTTCAGTGCAGCTCAACGGGTTTCAGTTAACCTTAAAGTAAAATAACTTTTTTCAAAGCTAAAATACACAGCAGAGAAATACGGGTTGAGAAGGTCATTCTAATCATGACGGCCAGATGCAGCAGCAACTAACACAGGTGTTCAGCGGTAAGTTAGCCACCTGTGTTAATTAGCCCGCTAGCTAACTTAGCCGCTTAGCTAGCTAACGCGTCCGGACCAACTGCTCAAACACGACAAAACACAACTCTTCACAAGTCGCTGACTTAACGTACAACAAAACAACGCTACTGGTTAGAAGTATTTATCTTCTTACCGTGTTTTACTCCAAAAACAAGATCAACAGCAGCCAGAGATGCTACCAGACGTGCGGACCATAGATACACACAGACTAGATACGCTAGCGAGCTGTCTTCTATATTATCTATGGTCTGACCAATCACTGCTCTCTGACTCTCAGTCAGTCTGACCAATCACTGCTCTCTGGCTCCGCCCTCTGAGAATCTTGTTGTCGTTTGGCTCCACACTTGCTGATGACCACTTCCGGTCTCAGAAAATGAAAAAACTGACCTTTTTTCGTTTCTGTCTCCCACTGATTTTACTTTCTTGTTATTCTAAATACAAAACGAAAATCAAGCCATTTAAAAAAATGGTATATCCCTTTTTGATCATGAAAAGGAAAAACGCCTTGTATTTTAATTTTTGTATTGTAAAACGAAAATCAAATAACCACTCATTTTTTTGTTTTTCAATACCCGTTTCAGAACGGAAAATCCAATTACCAGATCCGTACACCGACCGTACACGGACCTGTAAGTGATACTTTACTTCTACTGGTTTTATTCTACTTGGACTAATTTCAGAGGCAAATGTGACAAAGCATTCAAATATTTCATAAGTTTATAAAATAGATTGTCAGAATATTTAATTCTCGTGTGCAATATTTCATTTTTTCAGCTGCAATGTTTTGTTTTAATGCACAAAATATCAGTTTCACAAGCAATTTTTCAACTTCGTGTGCAGTTACCATGTGTAATATTTCAACTTCATTTGTAAAATGTAAACCTCGAGCAAAATTCGATAGTTATGCATAATATCCCAATTTCATTTACAATACTTCACATTCAAGCGCAATATTCCAAATTTACATGCAATGTTTCATGTCATGTGCAGTATTTCAATTTCAAGATCAACATGTTTTTTATGTGCAATGGTTTATTTCTGTGTGCAGTATTTAATTTTATGTGCAATATGTCAGCGGAATGTGCAATATTTCAATGTCATGTGTAATATTTAAATATCAAGTGCAGTAATTCATTTTTCATGTGCAATATTTCAACTTCATGTGCAATATTTAGATTTTATTTATTTAAATATCCCAAAATCTGGTGCAATTCAGTTTTTTCATTTGCTGTCTTTCAATTTCATAAATAACGATACCGATAATCAGTCGCCAATCTACTTCTTGGATAGCTGAAAAATGTAAAATTAGCCATTATTTCACAACAAGAACAAAAATTTGACAAAAGTTCCAAAATAAATATGTGTAGCAGAACTTTTTCCAACACTAATAGTCTCATGGCC
Source organism: Amphiprion ocellaris (assembly GCF_022539595.1). NCBI lineage: Eukaryota > Metazoa > Chordata > Actinopteri > Pomacentridae > Amphiprion > Amphiprion ocellaris. Next base: position 10,787,506 of record NC_072768.1, read on the forward strand.
CTTCAGATTTATGTTGTGACCCTTTGGAGGAGGTCTGATCACCTGGTTGGGAACCAGTTGGGGACAGTCTGGAACATGAGGTTTTGGACAGTGACACAGTTTTCTAATTTTGCCTCTGTACACCACCTTAGTGGATTGAAAATGAAGCAAATAAGATGTATTTAAAGTGTTGACTTTCAGCTTTAATTCAAGGGATTTTACAAAAATAGAGCATTAAGTGTTCAGGAATTCGAGCCAGTTTTTCCGCAGCCACGTCATCTTCTCAGGCTCAAAACTTATTGGACAAACAAACAAAACAATGTTTATATCAGGATTATTTTCAATACTTGGATGCAGCCGATGACTGCCTGAAGTCTGGAGCCCGTACACATCACCAAATGCTCAGTTTCTTCCCTTGAGATGCTTTGACAGACCTTCACTGCACCTACCTTCACTTGCTGCTTATTTGTGATCTTTCTGCCCTCAATTTTGTCTTCAGAAAAGCAGCTCAGTTGGGCTGAGGTCAGGTGTCTGACTCGGCTGCTTAAGAACTTTCCACTTCTTTGCCTTGAGGAGCTCTTGGGTTGCCTTTGTGGTATGTTTTGGGTCCTTATCAGCTGTACTGTGGAGCGGCGTCCATCAGTTTGGCAGCGTATAACAGAATCTGAGCAGAGAGTAAAGCTCCATGAACTTCAGAGTTAATCCTGATATCAGAGGTCCCATCATCAATAAACACCAGTACCCACTTCCACTGGCAGCCATACAGAGCACAACCATGACATGATACCGCCACCACCATGTTGGACAAATGATGTGCTATGCTCTGGATCATAATATCTTTCACTTCTCTGCATTCTTCAAAGCTCATCTGGGTTTCATCACTCCAAAGAATCTTGTTCCAGACCTGGGCGGTTTTATTTAAGATGTTTTCTGGAAGAGTCCAATCGAGTGTTAACGGTCTGTACCTTGAGATAAACTCTGTATTTACCTTCATGAAGACGTCTCTTCATTGGAGACTTTGACAGCGATGCTCCTCCAGAGTATTTCTGACTTAGTTGAATCTTGTGAATTGTTTTTTATTTGTTCTTTCACTTTGGTTGTGTTCTGTGGTCTTCTAGGACTAGCATGGTCCTAGTAGGGAAGAAAGCAAGAGGATGCCAGAGAATGACGTATATCAAGGACTGGACAAATCCATCGAAGGCCAACACTTTAACATGCAACGTATGACAGAAAAAGGTGGAAAGGCATGGTTGTTGGAAAGGCAAGACACCTAAGAAGAAAAAAAAGAAGAAGGTCCTCTTGGCCTTGAGGTGTTGCTGAATTCTCCATTTTTTTTAAGAAATTCCCAAATTGTTCATCTGGCCACCCTTAAAGTTTCTGCTATGTCTCTGCCAGGTCTGTTTTGTTTTTTCAGGCTAAAGATGGACTTCCTTCATCTGCATCAGCACTTCTTTGGAACACAAACTGAGAATTCCCGTTAATCTTTACTTCCTGAACTTCCTTGACTGCATATCCGTCAGCTGTCTAGTTACTTCAGAGCCTGTGAAAATGGAGGGATATTGGAAAACAGCAAAGACAGTATTTTTCAAACACCCAGAATTGAAGCTGGAAGTCTAAACTTCAGTCACATATTTATGGCTTCTTTCTAAATCCACTGTGGGGGCGCACAGAGGTAGAATTACTAAATTTGTTTCGCTGTCCAAAAACTTGTGGACCTGATTGTTTAAAGTAGCAAAAACTTTCTCTTTGTTGGACGACTACTGACAGTCAAATGCTGCCCATGCATCAATCAGTACATTTAATATGGGATGATGGATCAGTCACAGGGGGATTTTTTCTGCACTTAATGCTAAACGTAAGTATTTGGTTGATGATACAACATCACTATTATTGGGGCTTTTAATTACATAAAGTAATTGATAGACAGATACAAGCTACATGAGGTCTGAGGAGAGAACTGATGGCCCTTTAAGCCTCTGGGAGCGTTTGAGAAACCCTGTTATCTTCACTCATAGGGATGAAGTCTGACATGAAAGTGATGCAATTTTCTGTCTTTTCATTTTCACAGTGAGCTACTTCCACAAAGTGACTGATGTTGAACTGCGACACCATTTCCCCAAACTGTTTCTGAACTTTACATTTCTCACTTCGTCTTTTGCTTTGCTCAGTGAATTTCTGTTTTTTCATTTGTAAAATGGGGAGAGTGCTGATCCCAGGAAAAAAATAATAAATGCAGCAGACCATATATCTTTATATTACTGTTTCCACCAGCCGCTCTGCTGTGTCTCCATTTTTCTTTGAATATATATTTCTGAAAACTCATGTTTATCCTGAAAAGAGCTAACGGAGCATGTTTGCAGTTTGCAGCAAAGATGGTATTATTTAGGGCAACAACTTATATCATATTTCACCAATTACTGCTCAATTAACAAGTGAATAATCCTTTAATAAACACGTGTTAACATTTATTTTTAACACTGATTTATTCATAGATTAGCTGGATGTTTTAATTACTATATGTGTGAACATTTTAGCCCCATTTGGTGGCTGTCAGCACTTTTTTCGTAATTACAATTAGGTTTAACAGTATGTATTTCTTCATCATTAGCATCATGACCCTCAGAGCTGCTCATCCTCCAGGCGTCCACAGTCCACAGTGTCGCTCATCAGATGCTGTTTTCAAACACACTTGGTAGCTGAGTGTATTGTTTGGTTGGTGTTTAATGAAAGGAAATTAAGGATTATGTAGTCAAGGCAAATCTAAAGTGATAGCACAGTCTGTTTTCAAATTTCATGCATACATTATCCAGCGGATTGTTTTTCGTAGACACGAATAAAGGTCTAATTTACATAAACTGAACAGTACAGCTGGAGCCTTGAGAGTGCACATAATGACAAGACTCCTAATGATATGTACCGAGGTAATAATGCCGTGGAGCACTGATTCATTCTTAAATATCTATCTTATTCTGTATTTTATGCACGTATATGTGATCCGGCACATATTTTCTAAAAGCTCACGCTTGATTTTATCTTACATTTGCATTCATCTTCTAGAGTTTGTGATCCTTCTGTTGGTGTCCAAGCGTGAAATTCTAAATGCCAGCAGCTTGAACTGAGTCACTCCAGTAGATTAACAGTCACTGACACATATACAGTATATCAATAGTATGAGAAAGACATAAGTCAAAGCACCCCAGTGAGGATTTACTGCTTTATTTTCTCTGCTCCACTTGTTTGGTAACAGTTCGTCTCACTACAGCACCCATTAGGCTAATTGGCACGTCTTGATTGAAGGAGAAAACTCCCGTCTGCAGCAGCTTCTGTTGCTGTGACTTTCAACAAGGACGCTTTCATGGGTGCATTTTGTGCGTCTTTGTTGTGTCAAGCATCGGGGCTGAGGTGTGTATCGGAGAGTATTGTTCAGTGAGGCAGATGCTGCTGATAGTGTAGCTGCTGTCATGCGGGAGCTTTTCTGTCTAGTTGAAGAGTGTCATCCAGCTATTATTAGACTTCACAACCACCTGACAACCGTACACGCTGCAAAAACTCCAAATCTTACTGAGTCTATTTGTCTTATTTTTAGTCAAAATGTCTCATCCCACTCAATTTAAGATAAATTCACTTAACAAGAGACATTTCAGCAAGATGGAGGGACTTGTTTTAAGACAATGCATCTTAAATTTCTTGTGAAGTCAAACAATCTTGAAATTATCTTGTTTTGAGTTGTATTTTACAAGAAAACTCAAAATAAGTTTAATACATCTCAAATTAGGAGGTTACATGAAAGCAAAAATCTATTTTTGAGTGAAAAACTGCTTTTTTTTTAAGCATATCTGGCTTATTTTAAGACACCTAAGCTTGACAATCCTGGTAAAATATAGCTTAAAATAAGTTTTCCCAGCTAATTTTAAGACCTCAATATTCTAAATATCATATCTTATTTCAAGAAATCTTACCAAGCCATTTTTTGCTTGTTCTATTTCAAGGTAAAGGTTCCTTGAAATAAGCTTTTTTTTCTTGTTTTGAGAGGAGCACGCACAAAGACACAAACACAAGCACATTTCACTCCATCTCACTTGTCAATGCCACTTATATTTACATTCCCAACTGCCTAGAAATGACAGTAATTATGTTGTGTTGATTTCACAGTCTGGCTGCTGCTTCAGTGCATGAGCCAAAGAAGTTGGAACAAAGTTGTGATGTATTATTTACATGATATCAAAGATTTATTTTGGCCCTGTGACATCTGTGCAAACCAGTCCAGTAGACTGTGTTTTGTCGAATTCAAAACCGCCTGAAGAGACAAGGAAATGCTGCCTTCATAGATGTCTGTGCTGCCTTTGTGGATGTCTCACACGCAGTAACAAGCTTAGTTTTGGCTCAGTTGTTCTGAACCGCAGTGGGGGCTTCAGATCTGGCACACTGTTGTTATTGTGATTCATTTTACAGAATTCACGCTCAAGCCTCTCTGATCACTCGTCAGATTCACACACAGCAGCAGCACGCTGACAAACATCAAACCGCCCTTTGACTTCCGGCTGCTGCGACAGACTCCGGTCAGCCTCTAATTGGCTGGATGCAGGTGTTGCGGAGGATTTGTTGCTTCTTGGAGCGTGACCTGTGGAAATATTTTGGGAATGACTGCAAAGAAAATTTTTCTCACATAGAGTACAGCCTGATATTACAGTCAGATGTTCAATGTAAGTGTCTGTTAACCCTTACATTTTAAGGGTAAACAGACAAAAAAAATCGACCAAAAAGAACAGAAATTGACAATTTATAGGCTGTTACCATATAAATCAGAGAAGGTTGGTAATTTATGCTTTAAAGTTTGAAAATGTGAAAAAAAAAACATATTTTCACAGTGAAACTTCTGATGTCCACATTTTCAACATTTTTGGGAAATCTTTAAACATTTTTTGGTGGAAAAAAAAGTGTTAAAAATGTTTCTTAAGAACATTCACAAAAAAATCAACCAAAGTCCTGCAAATTTCGCTGGATTTTGGTTGATTTTTTTGTGAATGTTCTTAAAATATTAGAAGTTTTACTGATATATATGGAATCACTTTATATATTTTTAGGATTTTTTGGGAAGATTTTTACTCATTTTTGGAAAAGATTTACAAGAATTTTCTTGCCAAATTTGGGTGATTTTTTTTTTTTTTTTAAATTAAAATTTTCAAGGGAAACTTTTAAGGAATTATTGGAATTTTCTTCCTGAAGGTTTTGCAAATTTTCAGAAATTTGGGGAATTTTTTGCTGAAATTTTGGATTTTTTTTTCCAGACAAAGAAACAATATTTTTTGGTGCCTGTAAATGAGGACAACAGGAGACTCATCACTGGCAGGTCTCTGTGTGATTATGCTGATGTTTCCTCCATGTTCAGGAGCCAGAACACTTAGTATGAAGATAAATTTCATATAAAGTCAATCAATTGCCTTCAAGAATGAAAGGACTTCTCTGTTTTCTAGCATCTGCGCTTGATTCCAGATCAGCTTCACATCCCTCCACTGCTCAGATGTTGTCCAGCCTCCCAGAGTGTCAGTGAGCTGATTTGAAATTTTTCCACTGCTGGTTCATGAGGCACTGAGGGCTGCTGTGTTCTGAACCACCCTGACCTCTCAGACCTTCTGCTCGCTGCCCACAGAGTCAGAACTAAACTTGGCTGCATTTAGTTTTCATGTGCCACATGTGCCAAACTTGAGGTTTGATCTAACTAACAGTTACTTTAAATTAGCATTAAGAATCTGTTTTATTTTGCTCTTGTATCAGTGACAGCTGAGGTCAGCAGCACTAAGTTTTTGGGTTGTCCATCTGTCTCTATTCTCGATATCTCTTGAACAGCCAGAGGGAATTACTTCAAATTTAGGAAAAACACATTCACTCTGAAAGAAGGATGTCAGACTTTAGTGGTCAGAGGTCACAGTGACCTTGTACAACATGTATTTGGCCACGACAGAATAATTTATACACTAATTATAACAATCTTTTTTATGGAAAACATCTAGCAGAATAAAATTATGAAATTATTGAATTTTGTATCCAAAAGGTCAAAGCTGAAGTGTAAATGAACATGGATGTAAACTGCAGCTTGACTGGTTGGCAGAGGTCAAATCTTTTTATTTATTCCAATGCTTTCGTAATCTGTCTTTTTTTTAATATTGCGTTATTTTACATCTTGTCTTAATGACCTTTAACTTCTTCTGTACAGCACATTTTAAAGTTTGTGATACTACAGTAAACTTTCCTTATCTTATGTCATTCTTGTTTCATTAGCATTTTCTGTTAGGGAGACATACAGCATGTATATATGTATGTGTCTATGTACAGTTGAAGACAAAATTATTAGCCTCCCTATGAAATTTTAGGGTTTTTTTCAAAAAATTCCCAGGTGCTGTTGCACAGATCACCCTTACATTATTTACTGTGCACACAGAAACAAAATTATTCAACAAAAACCAAAAACTACCAGGGTTAAAATTATTAGCTCTCTTATGAATTTACCTTTTTGTTGAGCCAAAGCACAAACCACTGCTGTCCAATCATGTGCTTTAACTTTGTAATGCTCACAGCTTGTAATCAATCAATCAAGTTAAAACTGGGGGGTTGTCATGCACTTTACAGACAGTCTAAAAGCTTCATTAAGGATTTGAGCTGTCACTTGAGAAGGCATCATGCCAAAAACAAAAGACCTGAGAAAAAGAATAGTTGATGTTTACAAAGCAGGAGAAGGGTCTACAAAGTCTCGAGAAGTGGAGTGAGAAGTCTCAAGAAATTCAAAGAGAGCCACACAGTACAGAACAAGTCTGGCAGAGGTAGAAAGTGAAAGATTTCAAAGAGTCTGGGAAGAAAACTTGTGAGATATGTGTCTAAAGATGCTGGAACAACCAAAACACTTGTTAATGACTGAGTGTTACGTCCAGCGCCTCCTACCCCGTGTGTGTGTGTGTTTTAACCAAATGTTGTGAGTATGCAAATAGGGCTGTGTGATCCCCACTCCCTGGTTGGACCGTGACAGCAGAGGCGTGGCTGCGACCAGGAGTCCAGTGATTGGTGCGGCGCTCCCCAGGCTGACCAACCGAAAACTGCCAACTCCTTTAAAAGAGTTGTCAGTTCAACTGAACGGGGCAGCTGACTTCCAGCGTGCCATTCTGTGTGATCTGTGTGGTCGAGGCAAGATTGTCTGTGTGAAAGGAATTGGCCCAGGGTTAGAATCAAAAACCGATACAGCTTCATTTGATTACAGGTAGTTCCTTATTGTCTAGTTTCACCAGGATTAGGGGTGCTGACTCCTGTGTAAGTTTTGTTTTGTCAGTTCCCATTTAGTGAGCCTTTTTGTTCCGTTTTTCTTTTGTCCACCGCGATGGTAGCGTTAAGTTCTCCTTATGAGAACTCTTTTTGTGTTTTGCTATTTTCTTTGATTTGAGCAGCACCCACCAGCCCTCTTCCTTAGTTTTGCCTCAGTTTGTATAGTAACGTGCACATTTCTGTTCAACCTTTTCTGTAATAAATAATTTGATTTTTACCGCCAACAGCTGTTTATGTTGCTTCCCCCCCCCCCCCCCCCCCATCCCTTTTACCCACGGTAGTACAAGGCAGTGAATGGGCCACGCTTGACAACCTTCAGAATCTGCCTTTGGATACAGCCTGACCTCTGCTCACAGACCTCCAGCGTGGAAGAGGTTCACATCCAGCAGCACATTACAGCTTCTCCAACACTCTGCTGCTCCTTTTGTCCTTGTGAGCAGTAAGTCAGTTCTTAAATCTGTCAGCAGAAGCTTCAAATCTGCTGCGCCCATCAAAATATGAAGTCTCTGAGCTCATGTGGTCCATTAATTTTCTCAAGTCCACACAAAGCATCTTAGCGAGCGAGCACTTAGTACAATATTGTGAATGTGTGCTGAGCCGTGAATGAAACCTGGCAGCTGAGAACTTGAAGCTTTTATCTTAATGACACTTCAGCTCTTTAATGAGAATGTTTAAAGAGACCATTTGAAAGAAAAGAATGTAATTCTACACAACATACGCATCGTATCAAAGCCTGAGTTTAAAGGAGCTCAGATTCAATTTTTTATACCACAGTTACAAATCCCATATTAGATGATGATATATCATTTTCATACAATTCATAAAAAATCTTCAGTGTATTAATCATAAAATGTACATTTATATTATGATTTTCTTTGCTTCTTTCAGCTTGAAATCCTCTTGGTGTGGAGGGGCAGAAACTATGTATATAATGATGTATATAAAACACATAGAGAGTGTATCATTTAATCCCCATGTCACAACAGGAGGATGGTTACCATGGAGATTACAGCAACTTTTAGTCTTATTGTGTCATGCTGGGGTTTATTGTGCATTTTATTCACTTTTTTTTTCCTATTTTGTGTTTTGCATACATGAATAAAACCAAATGCGCACAACAGGTCCATGAAACAAACGAACAAAAACTCTCGTGCTTGCATACATTTTCTGAAAAATAATTTATTTCCAGAGTAAAATAAACCATATGTTGCCATACAAAAAGTGTAAGAAAAGGGACAACATCAAAACTGTAACTGCAGAGAGATCAGTAGAGTAACGGGTCGTGTGCGCCGAGTCACGTTGAAGAGTTCAAACCCAGGAATAAATTCAGTGCTGTTCGCTTTGACCCTGCACACACCGGAGCATCTGTAAGCTTCATGTCAAACACTACAGGCCGAGCTCCAAGACAGGCATCGTGTTTCTTTTCTCTTTGCCCCACAACATCCTACTTTCATCGCTATGAATTGTCCCAAATCTTCTGTGACATCAGACGCACACATCCCAGATAATTAGATTATATATATAATTTAAACTGTCCTTCCAAACACAACCTATTAAAACATTCTGGGCCTAACGAAACAAATATATTACTCCTAATCTCCTGTACTCGAATGCTGAAACACAGAAAAATATTACTTTTGATTTTCTTCTTTGCTCTTCCACTAGGGGCAACAGCCGTGAGAAAATATAATTAACATTCTTATTTAATTAATCCCTTATTAAGACATATTAGGCTGAATAAACTCTGCAGATGTGAAAACGAACGTGGAAATGAAACAAATTGCTGCAATGAAAAAAAACTAAACAAACCTGCAGTCTGACTAGGAATAAACATAGACATCTCAGATATGAATTGCACGTTTGCACCTATGAGACGAGACCTCACAGTCTAGTCTAAGCAGTATCAAAAAACAGTGTCTACGATCCAGCAAGAGAACAAGAAACTGAACAGTTAGAACATCTAGTAGGCCACTATAACAACCCAGTCTGGGCGTTTCTGTTCTCTTTTTGTAAGAAACCTTCCTGCATTGAAATCAAATGCATCGACTGATGAACTATTATTCTGTAAACACTTGGCAACTTTTAAATAACTGAAGAACCACCTGAACTCTTTTTTTTGTTGTTGAAATAACCGTAAAAATCTCAGTTTTGAAAGTGACAGACGGAACACACAGTGCTGACTGAAAGGAAACTGTCATTTTTCACACGGATCACTGGAATCATGACAGACCTAAAAAAGAATATGGCATCTATAGTTGAAGCAGCGTCATGTCCACTCACTAATGAACGACTAGGACTGAGCCACACAGTGCTGTAGTTGTCTTCTACCACCGAGTCAACACAGGAATTCACTGGCAACACTTGACGACACCTCGCTGATACGTAAACGACTACAATGGACCCTTTCGATACAGTTTACCGAGGACGCCTCCTGTGACACGAACTGATCGCCTTTATCAAAAACTTTTATCCTTTCAAGAAAAGAAGAATAAAATCATAAAATATTCCTTTGAGAGAAATATAAATGTCCACATTGTCTTTTCTTTTGTAAATTTTTGTTTTACAAACTATAAAACGGACTCCATATTTTCACAAAACTCGTGGTCCTCTAGGTTATATATAAACTTTGTCCTGTCCACCAGCTTGGGGCCGTCGTTGAGAGACGGGTAAAACTCGGTTGGCGTCAGGTGTCCCTCGTGGCCTTTGATGTATTTCTTGTAGTTCCTCCGCAAGCAATACCACGTGGTGGTGTAGAGGAGGAAGGCAACGCCCTTCAGGATGATGGCGAGGCTCACGTAGAGATGCCTGTACGCCACATTGTCGTACAGCAGGCAGGCGCCCCTATCGCCGCAGTCCGTGCTCCAGAAAAGGCAGGTAGAGTCGATCCCAGCACCAAAGATCAGAGGAGGGGGGATGAATCCTGGAAAATAGAAACACTTCCTGAGCCCACTTACTCTGAATACCTTCTGAGGCCTGGACTAGCTGATCTGAGTCCTGGGATCTAAGAGCCCTGCTAGGTTTGTATTCTCTGAACATATCACAGATGCATTCTGGGCCTAAACCGTCCCAGGATTTGTAAACGATCAGTAGGGTTTTAAAAGTCCATGCCAAACCCTTGTTTCTGTCTTCATGCTAAGCTAGGTCAGTGTGTCTCAAATAGTGGGGTGCAGAGGCATGACAAGGGGGGCGCGAGCGAATGGGAGGAAAAAGTCCATCTATGCAGAACTAATTAGCTGAACTATTGCTTTAACGTCAGCCTGTTTTTCGTGGCACACAAACTACGCTGGCCGTTGTGCAAGTCCATACTTGTGTACTTGGCACATACGGATTCCCAAGAACAGGAGAAGACACCGTTAATGTGTAACTGGAACACCGGCGTACTTGATCACATCACCACCTCGGCTCATCTACTCCGATTATTTTTACCAGGGGTGTGAAACATGTGGCCCGCGGGCCAAAACCAGCCGCCAGATGGTGCACTTCGGCCCGCGGGACGACTTTACAAAGCGTAAAAATTACAGAGAAGATATTAACTGTAAATTGTAAATTCGTAAAACTGTAAATTTAAAATAATTTCTAGACACTGACAAGTTGTTTTGATCATACAGTAAAATACTAGACTGTTCAGTTCCAGATAGCTGTGACTGAATGTTTTGTGTGTTTGTAGACACTGTGATCTGTCAGGTGTAATGCACGTGTAAATGATAAGCTGAAGAATAATACTGTTGAAACTGAACTATTTTTCTTAAGAAATTTCAAGGTATTCATAATGTTTTGTAAAAAGATAGTTCATTAAATGTGAACATTTTCAGAATGTACTTTTTTGAACTAAAGCAAAGAGAAAAAGATGGAGTTGTGGTTATTTATAAGTTATCTTGTGATTTTACTGGTCAGGCCCACTAGAGATCAAACTGGGTCCCTGAACTAAAATAAATTTGATCTTTACTGTGAAAAACAACAACATGGAATCAGATAAAATAACAGCCCGGCACATTCACCTTTTAACATAAAAACTGTTTATATATAAAGTTTTTTATCCTCCGAAGGGGGGCCTGACAGAAAAAATTTGAGAACCACTGAGCTAGACTAACCAGCTGCTCATTGTAGCTTCAATCTATCTAACAGCTTCCTGTCCTTAACTCAGAAATGATTCCAATACCATCGCATCATGTCTCTGTTTTGTACAGTACGCCTGTGTGCTTCCATATAACTCGATTTAGATTTTTATAATTCCATTACTTCTCCCACCTACTGAATGTAAAATTGTTTTTCCACCGTCATCAGTTGAAATTGTGTATATCTCATCTGATTTATTTGTTTCCTGCATGGAAATAAACAAAACCAACAGAACATCTGAGGTCGAAGCAGGCGTGCATCTGTGTGAGTGACAACGTGGCCTCATTAACAGAAAGTCTCTGCGAGCTCAGGTAAACCTCTGTACGCTCACAGTCTTAGCAGGAACCGTGGCAAACGCTCCAAGTGTGAGTAATGAGACGGACCGACAGAATCTAAAAACTGATGTTATCTGACGGCAGCTCTTACCAAGCAGTCGTAGCAGCAGGAACAACACTCCGAGAGCGTATGATTTCAGTTCAGGGCTCACAGTCCTACAGAGAGGAGCGACATCGTTTAATCTTGCAAATTTATTCAGTGAATGAGATCTTGCACGCTGCTCAAGTGAAGCCACAATACCTGATTAGGATGATGACGGAGGGCGTCTGGGCCATGGCTCCAACCAGGCTGCAGGCACAGATCACACACAGGAAGATGAGGAAGGCCTCCTGGCAGCCAGGCATCGGACACTTCCCTGGAACCGCTGTGCCGAGTTCACCTTCAGCACCTGTTATACACGAACATCCCCTCGAGTTCTGTAACAGAAAAAGAAGAAAGGGTTCAACAACAAGTACATTGTAGGGAACACGTGATATCTGGTTGTCACGATTGGTGCCAACACAGTAGAAAGAAGTGATCTGTTTTATGTCTGCACTTCAAAAAACAAGAGCTGACGATAACTGCGGCAGCAAGGCAGCAGTAACTGATATTTTGTGCTGCCGAGCTGAGAGCAATTCTCTCTACATGTGATTTGAATACAGAAAGCATTAATCTGCAGTCAGCATCTGATCTTGAAACAAGCGCAGCAACACTTGATTGCCCAGCATGTGTTTGCTGATGACAGAGCTACGAAACACTGGGACTATTGTCCTTTTAACTAAACACTATAAAATACACAGTACTGCTTACATTATGTTTTTAATAACTTCACAGAAAAGCAGTGGATTTATTGCTTTCTGTGGTTAGTGGTAATAAGACCTTAGAGGAGTTGGATGTGGTCTGAGAGGATCCTGCAGGGCTGCAGCCGGCGAAGCAGGCCGACAGGTAGGTGACGCCGTTGGAGCCACACACCGGGCTGATGGAGGAGGTGAAGCAGTTGCAGTGACTGATGCACTGACTCTCCGGCTTCTTTCCCGCCGTTAACGTCCTGAACAGAGACACAGAGAGAAATCTCAACACCTCTCTCCGCTCCACAAGTACCTGCTACATCCGTACGAGGCACAAACAAAAAATCGAAACAAGCACCCTCAGCCCTTTATCCGTGATACTATGGATCTCTGGTTCACTTTTAACATCTCCATGGAAACTGCACCGCACAGCTAACCTGCTCTGGAGCAGAATGGGTTCAGGGTAGCAAATCAAAGAGCAGTAAAGCCCCAAAGTCAGTGTTTCTACAGGGCCACTGTACAGACAAAAGTACTACTTTTACACTGAAATAAGAAGAAATAAAGTCCACTCTAAGGCTGGGGACTGAGCTTGAATATTTCTTTTTGGTACAAACCAAAATGTAGAATCAGAACCTGTCAAGGATTTTTTTTAACTTAAGCTGTCATATAAAGAAAGAAACCTTGGACTTATGAAGATCTAAAGTGTTGCAAATAGAAGGAAGAGAATATTATCTGATACATCAATTCCTCCCACTGACACAGCAGTAAAGAGAAACAGTTTGCATCTTTTAAATGTATAATGTCTGAGCCAAAACACAAAGAAAAAAAGGCTTCTGTATAATACAAAACACAAGTCGATTTGCTTGTGCAAAACTTTAACTGAGAGATTTACGCACATGCATAGAGCATCATACTGTGTACAGAATCCATTATTCTCCTCTTCATTTAATGCTTCCCTCTCCGTCGTAACAGTGCTTGTGGTGTTATTGCTGCGATGAACTTTGCTATGATCAGAGCAGCAACTAATGAAAATCATAATTATGGATTCATCTACAGATTATTGTCTTGATTAATTGATTAAATCATTGTCATCTATAAAATATTTGCAAATTTCTGAAGACAAAAGAGTGGTGATTACAGAAACTGAAAGTCAAAAATGTTGCATAAAATATGACTAAATAAACTAAATTGTTGTGTGTAAATTTCAAGGCAACAAAGGGATTTATTGATGTTACTGCAGATCTAGTTGTGGTACAGAGAAAAGATTTAATTGTCAAACAAACATGTCCAGTAATAAAAGATGCAATTAGTCTCTATTCACTTATTTTTAAATGACATATTTACAGATATAAATAACCCTTTGATCAAGTTCAGTCGTTTTTTCTCTAAAAGGTTGTTGTGTAATTTGAGAGACTTGGTGTCTTTTGTCTTCAAAGCAACTCACCCACAAAGTAATGTTTAAGTATCTAAACGTCAACGTAAGTGAAGAGTATTTGCATTAATGTATTGTGTTTATGGCCTATTATTAGTTTTGTCTGTCTGTTTTTGATTTATTTCTATTATTTACTTTGTGAAAATCTAATGTCATTCTGTTTTAACCCTATAAACTCCAAGCAGTTTCTGGGTTTTCTTTATTTCTGTCATATTTTTACCATTTTAAAAAGATTTTCAATATATATATATATATTGATTTTACACCCAGTTAGATAGTTACTATTTATATTTTTTTGTCTACGTATGTGTGTCACATGTAGACTTAAGTGGGGTTTTTTTTGTTTAGAAAATACCGTGATTGTAAGGTTAGATTTAGTTCTGTCTTTCAGTGGAATAGCATGTAAACCATGAGGACTACAACGGCTGCCAGAAAGTCAAAAATTCAACAATTTCTACAATTTCTTGCTCAATAAATGATGTAACTTTATTGATTTTGACAAGACTACATGTCTTTCAAACCCACCGGTGGATTTTGAGATTTAGAGGGTTCATCTCTTCTATTTTCCTTTTAACTGTTTGTTCTAATGCATTTTTTCAGCAGCTGTAAAGAACCTGAAACCAACTCTGTGTCTGAACTATGTGATGCCATTAAAGTTGCCGAGACAAGAACAGGCTGAGATGAACTGACAGATAGAGACAAAGTGGGTGCGAGCAGATCAACTGTGACTCATCCAACCTGCTGACTCAAATATATATATAGAAGGCATTTCACATCTAATTAGAATGAATCGATCTATCAGTATGAAAGTGAATGACATGTCTGACTTGATGAAGTCAGTTGCATTTATATTCAGTGTATGCAACCATCAGTAACACAAGCCCACTTTCTGAACAGAGAATCTCTTTAAAGACTGAATGATACAAAGTTGTTTGAATAAAAAATATGACTAATATATTAAGAATTTCTGTTTATGCATTTAGATTCCTTGCACTCCACCTCCAGTAAAAACCTCTGGCCTGTTTAGTTGTCACCGCTATCGTTTTGTTTATGCTGTTTTCATTCATTAGAATAACTGGGACGCGTGTTAGCAGTGCACTTCTTTCACAATCTAGGGCATGAAGACATAATGAGAACAGAAAAAATATATTTATATAATATCTATTGTTTATTGTTCTTGCACAGCCCGCATATAGCTCATCTTATCTGACAGAAAATACACCGTTCTGCTGAAGCTGCGTGCGACTGGTTCAAAGTTACAGATTTATCATGAAAATGGAAAATCTTGGGTGAGTTTTAAGACCAGTTATTCAGGAAGTTAAACGTTGTAAGATGAGATCACTTTAAGACAACCTCATGGGAGCTGCCACTGGAGACGAAAAGGTTGATCTTCTGCTCTAATCTTTAACGTTTTTGGCTTATTTCGTATTGTACGTGTACAAGTTGTCACGAGTTTAGTCAAAGTGATTTCTAGTTTTGTCCGAATAATTCAGTAAATACTACTGATAATCAATAGAAAAACAAATACATTTAGTGGGGAGACTTGACTTTTTCATCTCACAGCCCCTCAATTTACAATTTATGTAGGAACTGCTGTCCTGACCTGTATTCACTGTGATGTATAAATGCCATATCATGACGTTCTGTCTTACTCGTTGCCGTATGTGACGGTCACTCCGGCGACGGGACCCGTGTCACAGCCGAGGAACAGGAAGGAGACGTAGCAGGCGGTGGAGATCAGGTTGACCAACATGGCCATGCGGATGGCTCCCAGTGCCGAGAGGTTGAGCTTCTTCACCAGTAGGCCGCCCATGAAGATCCCCAGACAGGCGCACGGGATGGCTGTCATACCTGCACACAAAGTGGGCCAAACATGTTTATTACACTGATAAGTAAGGTAATATGTGTGATGCTGCTTGTGTAACGTTTGCCCTAAATACGGACCTAACAGCTGGTTTGCTGAGGTGGTGGTGAGGTTGAACTGCTGCTCCAGGTATTTCCCCAGAAAAGCTGCAAATCCAGCCACGACAGCGATCTCCATGCAGGCCGCCAGGATGATGCAGGTGAACACTGGGTTCGACAGGAGGTGCTTGGTCACTTTTGGGATCACTGGTGATTAAAAAAAGACAGAAGGTGAGCATCGATTTGGTGGCATGCTGCTGAGCAGGACAGACAGGACTCTCTTGTTGCCTTTTGTTAGCACCTGTTCTGATCTCACTTGATTATATGTGTTTAGCAGTCAGATAACATCAATTACACACTTCCAAAACCTGTACTTAGTGTCACAACTGTGCAAAACAGACACATTATTGTGATGACTGAAACTGGCATTTAGGTTCATTATTTATTTTGTACAACAGAAATGTAAAACTTGAGAGCAGCTGCAGTGTTAGAATATGCTGCAACTGCTTAGAGTTCTGCATGTAAGTGTATTTTTCAAGTTCTTTATTAATCTAAAGAGATAGTAAATATGTGACAACACTTCAAATTTTAAAAAAACTTTGTAGTTTTATGCAACATTTTTACTTCAGTATATTGCTGCTCGGGCCACAAACTAACAAATATTTTCATGGTCTATTAATCGGACAGTTATTTTCTTTATTTATTGCTTAGTTTTCTTGGTGTATAAAATGTCAAAAACATGCAACATGTCTACCAGTGTTTACCTAAGCACAAGATCATGTGTTTAAATCTCTTTTTTTATCCGCAACCCAAAATATTCAGTTTACTGTAATATAGGAGGAAAGAAACTAAATATTCAAATCTGAACCATCAAATTTTATTTTAGTTTCCTAAAAAAAAATGCTCAAACTGATAAACCAAATAATAAACTAGTTGGCAATCAATTTAAAAACTGGCAACTTATTGATTTATTGTTTCAGCTGTACTTGCTAGTATGACTTCTGAAGGAGCTGTACAACTGTATCAACTGCAACATCAGACACGTAGTTTAACAATTTAAGAATTGTTTTCCACATTTCAGAAATACAGCAAATAAACAAATTAATTAATCAATATATACATACCATGTATTTTACAGGTTTAAATGTGAATGACTGTAAATTGCTTTGAATGAAAACACTGCAGTACGATGCTGGATCTTGCATGCTCACCCCTGAGCTGCTGACAGCAGGTGGGGCTGTTGGCAGGCTCATGGTTCATCACAACTCCATTGCTGGACTTTGGTGCCTCATACTCTGGGCTCAGAGAGGGAGGAAGCATGACCTGCTCGCTGTCTGCTCCCTCCTCTCTCTCCTTTGTAGGCAGCGACTGAGGGAAGCCAAACATCAGGAGGGCTGAGCAGAAGAGTAAGGCGCCACAGAGGAGGAAGCCTGCCCACCAGGCCCCGATCCACCGAGGGTCATCTGGAGTGATGCCTAATTTACCTGTGGACAGGAAGAGCATGATGGATGAATGAAGCACCGAGAAGAACATCAAACAAACACAGAAATATTGGAGAAATATGCAACTCACTGGTGTCAATGAAGATAGCGTCCACGTAGAATTTAGTGCAGAGGGAACCGAGGATGAAGCCGCAGGCAGGTCCGAACACCAGTGTAGAGAAAAGGATTCCTGTGCAGAAATAAATTTGAGTTGGTTAAGTTTTATTCATCTGACACTTTCTGATGAAAACAACCCGTAAATAATAAAAAATAATAATATCAAGATCATTAGAAGTTCTGTGTAGTGCTGTGTTTGACTTCTAGATGGTGCTAAACACTTGATAAACAAAGAAATATAGAAAGGATCCTTTGTACCAACCAAAAAGACATGAAGAAATATCTCCAATAAAGTTTTACTATATTCTAAAATAGCATTAACCATCTGAATTTCTGTGCCCCCTGACGGGTTTCAGAGTCATGTTGTCTGTTAAAAAAAAATCTCCAAAATAGTACCATTTATCACAGCCAGAAACTGTAAATACAGAAAAAATGTTTCTATTTTCAACTTTCTAATAGTCAATGAACAAGTCAGGCGTGACGCCCTGTTTCCTTGGAAAACTGAACCAAAGCCAAGCTTAAAGTAGTCATCAAAATCACTTTTTTCTTTATGTGTCATTTAAAAATCTGCCAAAAATGAGGTGCCCCATAAACAGGGGCAAAAGTCTTCGATGCAGCGATCATGGGTTCGAATCCAGCTCATGGCCCTTTGCTGCAGGTCCTTCCCCCATTCTTCTCCCCACGTTTCCTGTCTCTCTACACTGTCCTACATAATAATATGCTAAAAGACCAAAAAGAAGAATAATTTTTTTAAAATGCCAAAAATACAGTGTTTGCTCTGACCAGACTGTGCAAAAAACAAAAAATGATTTGCTCATTGGTGCAACTGACAAGACATTAATGACTCACTTCAGACCAACAGTCATGTAACAAAAACTGTCACTAGGCTGAACTACAGGCTGTGTTTACAAAGAGCAGATAAGACAAGAAGAGAACAAGTATGGGAGCAAATAAAAAATGTAAATAGTAAAAATATCTGCAGTATGTAGAGTTAACTTTATTTCAGCATTGTAACACCTGTACAAATCTGGGAAAGTACTGTACTTGCCTATGACAGTGTTTTATTTAAATAATCAAAAGCATTATTGTATTGCAGTGAAAATGTGAAAGGAGCAGAAAATGTTGTTTGGACTTCAGAGCAGCAACAATGTCAGTGAATTATGCAAAATTATGTAAAAATACATTTAGTCTTGGTCATTTGCAGCTCAGAAAATAAAAAATTGAACTTCACAGACAATTTTTTATCAATCATTTTTTGAATAACTGATTACATCTCTAAAAAGTCTGTAAATTATTAGGAAACAGGACAGAATATATATTACATGACAACTTCAAATATCTTGCTATTTATTTACTATCATTATAAGATATTTGATTTAATTTAAAATTACATGAACACAAATAATGTGCACATCTTCACATTTGAGAACCAGAGAATATTTGCCTTTTTCCTCCTCATTTCAGCTCTACTTTTAAGTGTCCGTTTCCAGGAGGTACAGTGTGAAGCATGACAGCAAACAGGGAAGTATTTCAGCTGTCATGAAAGATCAAATCATCCAGTTAAAACCACAAGGCAAGTGCAGCAGTGGTGGCTGCACACACAGTGACTGCGCTTGTTATTTTCACACGGCTCGGCTCTCTGCAAACTCGCAGGGTAACACACACCGAACAAACAGAAACGCGCACTGTGAGGAAGACACCTGACAATAGAAACCGGTTGTTTTGTCCCAATCTGCCCTAGTGGGCAGCTGGAGATAAAAATGTGAAGCTCGATCCAAAATCCTCATTAGAGCGCCGTCAGCGGGGTGAGACTCCGGCACTGAGAGTCAGACTGCAGGCAGATAATGAAGACTCAAAGCTCAATTTGGGAGACAAATTTCTCCCTGACTGTATGTCCTATGATCTGTGGTATTATTAGACTGAGTGTGGAGAGTTGGACCGTATCTGGCACAGAGCGACAAACCAGATCCCAGTCTAAGTTTGACTACTGTTACATAAAAGATCTGCAATGCTAGTTTCCAATTACCAGCTAAATAAAATGAAATCATCTCAGCTAACTGGTCATGTAGCATTAGTAGAGTCCCTTTACTAATAACAAGTTGGCTGCAGGCCGGCCTGAGCATTGCTGCTATCAGCATGGCATCTCCAGTAAGATGTTGTTTGGATGCCAGGAGCAGCCACTTAATGAACAAGCATGGAAACTGTGACTAAGCTTTGTGCGTCTCTGCTGGTGCTGAGAGTGAAAGCACGGTCAGCTTCCTGGCTTGACCACCCACATAGGAAGGGAGTCAACGTATTCACATCATGCGGCCTCATTCACATCATAGTTTATTCTTCACATAAAGGAAATGGCTCACAGATTTGTTAGGTGCGGCTCAGTACCTATAATGTGGTACAAATAGGCTCATTTATGCTAGACGAGGAGCGAAACAAAAGAGAGGGGTCTTTCATGTTGCGATGGAAACATTCTGCTTTTTTTCAAAAGCATGCAACTGAAACAACTTTGCGGTTGACAGTCAGACCAGCACGGAAATGAACAAAGATACAGATGTGTCCATGAGGCGCCAGAGCGTGACAGGTTTTTACCTCTTCCTTCTGTTAGCTTCTGAGGTTTTACACTAAGGAAAAGACGTCAAATAGCTGAAAAAGTCCAATTTCCTCTGCAAAGTCTGAATGCAAGAATGCAACATATGAAATCAAAGTTTTAAAAAATAAAGCTCAAACAACAGTAGCTCCTCCTACATGGTCAGACAGAGGTATTCACAAACATATAGACACAGGAAGGAGTTGTTGTGGCACATCAGGGAGTGTTTACTAGACACCAAAGTGTGTAGTTTAGCAGCACTTTCATAAAACTAGAGGGCTGCAGTCACGATGTGACGACCAAATTTGCCTGTGGTGTTGCAAATGAGGCCTGTGCACTCTGTTTCTGGTGTTTCCTTAGAAACTGAGTGTTGTCTCCTCATAGCAACAACATCACAATTGCTTTCACCACAGGAAACCTCGAAGAGGAAATTCAGTTAGTGAAATCAGCTTCCAAGAGATGATGGCTCGGCCTGCCCACAAGTCCACAACCACTGAGAGGATAAATGTTTCCACTGCGATCCGTGCCTACCCCGGCTGCTCTCAGAAACACTGTCTGCTTGATGATAACACTGAGCCACAGCACGAGCTTCGCATGTGGAAAAGATCAGTGAACTACGAGGGAGCGTGGTTCCTTATCAATCTGCTGCTTCTGAGGAAGAAACAAGAGGAATGCAGTTTTGAAGTTGGTGATAATTTTCACAGGAAAGATTTAGTAACAATATTTTGTATGGCTTTTTTTCTTTGCTGTCTTAAGGTCAATATCAGCAGAGGAAAAGTATGTAGTGAGCAGAGTCTCTCACAATGGGATTAAAGCTGGCATGAAAATCAAATGGACCTTGCAGTCAAAACATAAGCAAAGTATCACGTCCAATATTACTTCAGTATAGTTTCCTTTTGTTCCCTCTCCCACGAACTTTAAGTGGCATGCTTAAGATAATAACTCTTTTTTTAACTTCTTTGGCAGCAGTTACATGGAAAGATGGCAGAAGACCAAACCCTAGCTGTCTGTCTTTAATTGTTTAGGTTGTCATTCTGGAAAATATTTTCCATTTTTTTTCACAGTTAGTGGCACAAAATGATACTATATTTACATGTGTCATCAGCCAGTGGTTAGTGTAGTTTAGCATAAAATAGCAGCTAGTCTGTCTCAGTCTGAAGTCAAAAACTAAAAGCCAAAAAACTGCTCAGCTTCTTTAAAACTATATCTTGTTTAATACTTGCACAACCAGAAATGCTGCAGTTTTGTGGTGTGAAGTGGCACAACTTTTGCTAATTTCTTTATAACACTTCTGCAGTGCATCACACCTGGTTGCCTGGCAACCAAATGGTGACAACAACACTCTGGGAAGTCCCTACAACGAAGTGTTTACCAAATGTTTACGATAAAGACGTAACTTCCCCTAAAGCCACTAGCTGTCATTTAGGTTTGGTGCTCATCTTTGCTAATTGCTTTCCAGATCCAGCTTTAAAGGAATAGTTTGATAATTTGGGAAACACTTATTTAGATGAGACGACTGATGCCACTATTATGCTTGTTTGCTAAATATGAAGCTATAATCTTATACTGCTTTGATTAGCTTAGCATGAAGAACTGGCGGAAAAGTTATTTTGGCTCTGACTAAAGCGAACAAAGCCTTCCTACCATCACCTCTCATGAACATGTAGTTTGTTATAACATGTTAAAAGTTAAATACAAAAGCAGCAAGTTGTAGTTTTATAGGGTTGTTATGTGTTGGATTATTACATGGCCAGGTGTAGTGACTTAATAGAGTCCAGTCTGCTGGCAGCTGAGAAAGTTTGACATACAGTCCACATAAAATGGCACATTGTCAGTTTTATACTTGAGTCAGCGCAAGAATTTAACAAGTAACATGCTACTTAGCAATAATTAGAGATGCTGTAAGTTGAATTTTCCTACATTTAGACATTGGTCATTTGCTTCCCCATTTTCGGTCTCATGCTAAGCTGTGACAACAAATATCTGTGGTTTAAATCTTATCATATAAAGATGTCTTTAGACTGTGGCTGCGCTGCCTTTTTAGATGTCAGAATGTGTGTGATTATTAATAAAATCGTGGTACCAAACTGTGTCAGACTCTACAGTATCAGTTTGAGCATATAAAAGCACAGACACATCATCAGCTCATGTATCCATGTGCATGGCTCTTGTCTGTGCCAGTCACATAAACTTTGTATTATTCCCTCGTTTGGGGTTGTGTGTGTGTGCACTATTCTTTCCTTAAATTGAAAAAAGACCCTACAACATGACTGGTTGGTTTGCAGGAGCTGGATGTAGCAGCTGTCACACTTGAATAACTGGGTTCGAAATTTCTGTCACCATCCTTGTCTGAGGTTGCCAAAGCTTTAATTCATGGGTTTGGGAGCGTTTTTTTCAGTGATTTTGGACCACAAGTTCTAACTGACAACCAAAGTTCTCTCATGTTGTAAATTTTTATTTCAGAAAGTTGTAAATTGCAGTGGAATGGGGGGTTTAACTCTCAGAGATGAGGCGACCATAAATCATGGCAGATTTGGTTCACTTCCTGTGAAAGATTCTCTCATGTACATTCTGACAACTTGGTTACTTTTTACAAACTTCTCTTCTTTATTATCAACTAAGCAGCAGTTATTCTTTCTCATAATGTTATTCTAAAAAACCAACTGTGACTTGAGACCCTCAAGTCAAAGACATAAAGACAACTGGGTCTGTGCTAGCTGTGAAGGGACAAATTTTATGTTTTTCATGACAGGATTAAGAAGAGGAAGAAGAAGAAGGAAAAAAAAGCAAACCTAAGTTAAGCACATTGAATCTCCATGAAGGACAATACACAACCACAGCCGCGCTTAATCTTTGTAATACACTACTTTTCCAAATTGCCTCTAAATCCCTTTTCCCTTCCAGCGGTCCCGTTACAAGATAAGTACAAAACAAACTAATTTGTTCATGTTGTACTTCACTCGAGCCTTTTAGTACCCTGCGAATTATACTCTCAGGGGAGCATGTCGGATGTAATTCAATAACAAAGCTCCATTCGTGTGTTTTTGTCTCCCTCTAATTTATTTAGAGAGCAACATAAAAAGCTGGGAAAGCCACTGTTCATGAGGCTTGTCCTTTCTCAGATATTAATTAACCCGCAGATGCATCCCATTACCTGTGGACTACATTTGGAAGGTTAATTTAATATTACTTCTGAATATAAAATTATCCATGCACTTCCTTAAAGAAGACAGAGAGCTGCTCTCATGCAAACTGCAGATCAGAATCACTATTTGATATGAAGCTTGTGGTTTTGCACAGTCCTTGACGTCACACTATTTGACGTCTTTACATTTCCACATAAATACGTGACTGCAAACACATGCACATTCATCTTACAGCTTTCAAATAATGCAGCCAAAACACTAAGCAAAGATTAAGCCATGACAGAAAAGACAGTAACTCTGACAGGCTGTGCTCTTCATGAAATCACTCCTGAGATTAACATGGCGGCAGGTGAAACCCATAGAGGGACGATTTAAAGCCATCGAGACACATACGTGGTCCTCAGTGAACCTAAAGGGCATTTAAACAGCCTCCAGTTGCAAAGTTCAGTTTCTCGAGACCATCCAAGCCGAGGGCCTACAATGATAAGCCAACACAGAGTGCGGTTAAACAGAAACGCCTCCCCATCCTCCTGCTCTCACTGTACAAAGGGAATTCCTTCTCGTCCTCCATTAATCCTGCTCAAGTTGGCTCAGTAATCCCCTGAGCTAAATAAGAGCAGAGGGACGCTGCAATGTAGGAGGCCAAACAACAGCTTGTGCCACTTTCACGAGGGGCCAGACTGAAACTGAGAGTGAGCTAAATGATCACTAAAGATAAAGCCAAGAGACAGTATCTCAACTCTCTCCACCTCTGAGGCCTAAACGTGAGTTTATGTCAGAAGATCAACAGAGAAAGTCTTGGGACAGAAGGACTGAATAAAGCACAGACAAGATTTCAAGGTTACATTTAAAGTGACAATAAAGTTTAAAGATTTAAAGAGCCTTCCAACAAAGCCCTCGACTGCTCCTCTGTGGCGCACCAGGTCATGAAATCCTCTGAGTGGAAGTGTGAAGACATTTTTAAGATTGAAGAGCCTCTGGGGAAACTCTCAAATAGGCCAGAGGTGTCAGGCCGAGCACAGGCCATTTCCTGCATGCCCACTGAAGTAAGCTGACAAAAGATTCAGACACATATTAAACACCTTTACTCAGATAAGTTACCCAACAGCTAGCTGTTTGCTTCTTCTACTGCACAGACACTTTATATAGATGTCTTCAATAACTGCAAATTGTTTTCCACTATGTAAAATAAGTTGCAACCATGCTGAGGGCCAAATGAAACAACTCCACAGTATCTTATCTGTGGTATTAAAGCCACTTGGTCTACATATTGTGTAGAATAAATATTGAAAATAAAAGTTTATAGCATTTTAAGATAAAATTTAATGACCAAAACCATAACCTGATAAAGTCTGTCGCACAACAGCATAGGATAGGATTGACCTACATATGATGCCTTCGATGTGTTTCTGAAATGTATACCACAAGGGCAAAATGTACCCAGCTTTGGTTTCTACCACTTCAACCACAAAAACTGGAAGAGCAGCCTTTCAGTGTGTTCTGTGCCACAAAAACGCTTATTTTGTTTGCCACTGGGATCCAAGAACACTGTGATAGTTTATCTCAGCTAGATTTGCCACTGGAAGCCAGAGGTCATTAAGCCTCAGAGAAAACTTTGTCATGGTGCTCCCTTACTAGATAAACTCCAATAATGTTCTCTGCTTGCTAACGCACAACTGTTTGGTAGGTAAAATGTGAATTTGCCAAGCTTATTGTTAGCATGTATTAAAAGAGGTGGAAACTTCACTGCCTTTTAGTGTTGCTGCCAGTTTGTCCTTGTGGCCACTTGTGGTACTGCAGCAAAAACATCCCCTGTTGCCCAAAATACCATTCTACAAAAGACGTTAGTAAAGTGTTGACACGATACGTTGAACCAAAAACAAGCTTTAAAAAATTTATGACACCTTTTTGACTCAAACACATGTAGAGCAATGCTCATTCAAGTGACTGGTAGCACTTTTCAACCAAAAAGAACCAGGTGCTAGTTCGGTGCTAGTTCAGTGCTAGTGCTTAGTTGGTTCAAACCTCATGCCTCCTAAGGCCCGGTGTGCTTGTCCATTGGCAAGAAGCCAAGTTGGAGCCACGTCATTGCGTCACCATAAAACGTCAGTACGTCACTGCATGTGTAGCCGTTCAACAACGTTCACACATCGTAACCATGCAAGCGCTGTTCCCGACTTTGCAAGTGTACATTGTAATCCAGAAACAAGTAATCAAACTGTTAGTAGCTACCTGTCTTCATAGTCACAGGCAACGACGACTACGTTTGAGAAGACAGGGAATTGTCAGATGTTTTGATTCTTAACAGTGGTGTGTTAGCGTTAGCTTAGCTACTTAGTTTTGACTACATTTGCATCCATTACATAGTGGTTAAACAAACACAATAAGTTGATGATAATATCTACGTTTATCTTTATAGACAATCTTAAGGTTAATTGCAAGGCAGAGGTCAGGTGTTGCCTGGGCACATCCACAATCACACTACTGGCGTCCATATTTACCAGTTTTCAAAAAACTAACACTAAACACTAATACTACTACTACTACTCGCTGGGTTGTTTGAAAGTGACTGGGTGCCATTTCAAAGTCAGGTATTTATTTCTTAAAGTACATCTTGGCTATTTTTTCAGTCAGTGGTTGCTGATAGTTGATGATGTCATACATGGAGAGTGTGTTTTGTTGCTCAATAAAGTGATGTAGCTGAAGTAGATTGTTAACTGATAAGCTGAGCTGTTTGTGTAACAAGCGACAGTAAAAATATAGTTTGCTCTGGAGGACTGTAATAAAAGAGTGTGAGGAAAGCTAACCTCAAATTTGATACATTTCTGCATATGCATGGATAACTGGGCGTACTTTTGCCCCACCTTTCATAGTTTTCTCATAAATGTATCACTCTTGTTCTTGGCACTTGGGAGATTACTGACGAGCAGCTAGACAGCCCATAAGTAAATAGTCCTAGACTCTTGGACTCTACATAATTATCAGCGTGGGATGAAGACTGTAAACTTAACAACAGGGAACTGTATATTGACCTCCCTACCTCGTACAATCTGCTGATGTCATTTACTGAGCCAGTTCAAATGAGTCCAATGTAAAAGAAACCATCACTTTTTATTTTCCATGCTAATTTATTATAGGTGAAAATCTTTCAAACCACTAAATGTTCAGGATTTACGACTTCCACATGCAATCTGAATGATTGGTTGTAAGAAAGGACACAGTTCATTTATTAGCATCTGTGTGACTGCATGAGCTGACTGCAGAAAGCCTTTTTTGCTCACATGTATCATATTTTTCAACACTAAATCCCAAAACTGAAAATGTTTAACTTGATGAACCATATTAATTGTTTATCTCTAGATAAATGTGTGCTGCTTCAACTTAATAGAATGTTATCAAACAATTTGTTGATCTGTGGCTTTATTTTGTCAGCAGTACCTGCTAAACTTTTAAACTATCCACACACACGAGCCATTACAGGGACTAAACCAGCATGTGTCCCATTTTCAATAATTTGCAACCAGCTGCAATTTTGCTGTAGGATTTTGTAAGGAAGGGCATTTAGATATCTGGTCTAGCGTGATTCATGAGTAAAAAGCAATTCAGGCACTTCTGTGTTGTAATTGTTACGATTCTTATGTTCCTGATCTGCTGGTAACACACAGATAAACATACTTTGCCTGCAGGATGTTATCAGATATGATCATAGTGATCAATTTACTGATACAGAGTTTCTGTAAAAAAGAAAAAAGAAAGAAATAAAGACTGCATTAAATGAAACTAAATACTCAGGGACTCTGCAAAATGCAGAGGATCTTATCTGCTTGTCCAGGAAAGTTTTGTCTTCTGGTTTCTTTTTTGTACTTTTTTCCTGCTGTCACATCTGATCTCAATCTTGAAGTTATTTGTCTTCAGGCACTCTGAGGGGAACTGACAAAAAATTCTTATCGTACATTTCTGAAAGAACATCCATCTGAAGCACCACTTCCACTTCTGTCTTTGAATGATACCACTAACTCCCTAATCCTGCAGACTACTGCTCAGCGTCTCTGTGACATTTGGTCGACATGCAAGATGTAAACTTCTGAACAACGGTGACAGCAAATGAGCTCATTTAAACCGAATAAATGCTTTTAAACAGACAAAATATGATTTAACACAAGACAAAAGCCAAATGTCAGTTCATACACATAGTTGTTATGTAAACCTGGTTTCCGTTCGTGCCAATAGGATTACTACAAACAGCTAAAAGTCATGCCAAAGTCGCTCCTAAGGTGAAGTCTATTTTGATGAGGTACAGAGCAGATTAATGGCCACCAAATCTTCAGTGATCCATAAGTAAGTACTAACAGCATTAGACAGCAGCTCGCACCACAGGAAGCAAAGCCTCAACCCACTTGAGTGGCTTTTAGTATCAACGTCAACATCACTTGTCAAGTAGAATATTATTCACAGTGAAAGCAGGAAGTGTCATTGAGTTTTTAAAAAATACCTTAAGATGATTCAGTATCCTGTGAAAACCATAATCGCTCCAAAATGTAAACTATGAATTAACTTATTTAATCCAACAGGCCTGAAATATATATGTATGTATATATGTATATATATTAGTGGTGGATGCGATTAAAAGCATTAATCTAACTAATTACAGGGTTGCAATGAATTAATCGCGATAATCACGTTTTTGTCAGATAGCAAAACTTGACACAATAAGCAAAGTTTTTCAGTTCAAATAAATTTTGGCTGACGACAGAATCCATGAACATACACGTGAACGCGAACAACAATGTTTATGTTTCATTCGTGTTTATCTGCGCATTTTTCATCTGTCTACTACATTCACAGATTACTGCAAACTCAAACTGCAATTCTAGCGATTATATTCAACATTTTAAGACTTTTTGCAAACTCAAGCACTTTCAATGTCTTGAAAGGTGGTCTATTTTGGGGCTGGCTACACCATTAGCCAGTACCAGGACGTCGTAGCTGAGGTATGGTGCGTCATGGAGCTCATTTGCATTAAGTAGTTTCATTTATGCAAATGTGGTGCGGGGAACGGAGGTCCAACACATCAACGTTTGACGCATTTAAGCTTCTGTCAAACATCTAAACTAGCCATCGTTGAATTAAACAAGGACAGATTCAGCAGCTTACTTTTCACCCCAAATGCTTTCAGAAATACTTTTTGCTGAACAGTTTTCGTATTAAAAGAATTCTGCGACCGAGCCGCCATGTTGGTCTGACGTTTCTGCACTGATTCACTTTTCTTCTTCGCGGCTGGCAAATAGACTTTAGGTTCCTTACTGCCACCTACCGGACTGGAGTGTACATCAGTGGGATGAAATGCAGTATTTTTTTTAACTCGTTATTTTTTTTCTGTAATTAATCAATTGGAATTGACACGTTAAATCCCAGCGCACATAGAATCTATTTGTTTTTATATATATATATATATATATATATATATATATATATATATATATATATATATATATATATATATATATATATATATATATATATATATATAAATTATATATAAATTTATATAAACAAATGACACCAAATCTTGGTGTCATTTTGGTATTTAGATTGATTTCAGATTCTGAACTTTGTTGAAATTGCTTGAACTCATTATGTATGACTTTTGGTTTATTCTGGAAAATATAACAACATATAAATAAAAAGTCTTACTATTTAATAAAAGTCCCTTTAATGTAAATCTAAAAAAAAAAAAAAAAGGCCCAAATAAGGTGAAATAAAATAAAATAAAAAATCGGAGCTTCCCGGCACAACCAAGTCACGTGACAAAAATTCAGAGATTTTTCAGGCTGAACTGGGTTGAACTGCAGGCAGTGTTTAAATGGAACAGTTAGGAAACAAAAACGAACACAAATTAAAAATGGAAGTAAAACATCTATAGTATTTAAAGCCACCTTTCCCCCTAGTATTAGTAACACTTGCTGGCACTTGGAAAAATACTGTACATGTTGATTCCAGGTTTTATCAGTTTTCTAAACAAGTAATGAAAGAAATTCAAGTTGCATTTTATTTGTTTTTTATGATTTCTGACCTTTTATCTGTGCTACAATACACTAAATGGACATTTTTGAGGTCTCTATTTATGATTGCATTGTTTCCCTAAAGGAACTTTATGCTGTAGTGAAAAATTAGTCCACAGCGGGCAAAAATGTGACAGAAGTTAAAAAAACAAAACAAACAAAAAAAACCCAACTCCCAGAAACTTAAGAGATAGGAGAATTTGTACAACCCAGAAAACTTTAAAAACTTGGAGTGTCAGTATCTTCCTTGGCAATTTCTCTGTTTATCAACTGATGGAAAACTTGACCGTCACAGCTGTAAATTAATGTAAGAATAGGCTTTTTGATGCTCAGCCATATCCTATGGTAACCCTGCTGACTCGAGACAGCCATGACCTAAATAACAAGCCAAAGCTTAAAGTAGGCTCTCGACTCACATTCAAATGCCATTACATCAGGATCATCCTGCTTTAACTTCCGCTTGCGTCAAATCATGTAAAATCTGAAACCAGCCTTTTGCAGACACCCAGCCTTGATCTGACATCAAAACAGCTTCTTATTCGTCTAACTTTACACTTAAATTGGAGCAGACGTGTGTTTAAATGGTTTCACTGATGACATATGGCTGCTGAATAAAAAAAAAACTACAGCTTGAGGACACGTTTAATACCATTAGCTTTTTGACCCAGAGGATGAGCAGTGGGGGTTTCTGCAGAGGGACGTCCAGCCTGCAACACCAGCTTTTCACCAGGTCCCTTCTCCTCAACACCCTGTCACATTAAGCCCAACTCTGGCTCACTTTAAGCCCAGAGAGGTCGCAGCACGACATCGGAGGTCAACCTCGGGCCTCGCTGAACGCTTCACCGCCTCCCATCAGCAGCCTGCAGTATCAGGCTGCAGATATCAGTCTAGACTGCCGATGAAGAGATGTTTTCGTGTGGCGGCTGACTTTCACTGAGTTTACTGTATACGCAGTTGTACAGTAGCATTTTACTACTTAATCGTCTTACGTAATTCAACACAAAACACACTGTTCTACACAGACGCCTTTATCTGGACTGTTTAACCCCCAGTGTCAGAGAGGCTTGTTATTGCTGTAAATATGATATTAAATTAAAATTTACAGCAATCAATATGTGATTTATGCATTACACATTATAAAGTATATAAATATTATATTCTTAAAAATGTGTATTTCCTTAACCTGGGGAAAAATGGTAAAATCTTGATGTACAATAAAACATTACAATCTAAAAAATATTCAATACAAATGTTTTTGTACTGTTCTGAAATACAAAATTAAACCAATTACCTCAATTGATTACTAAATTAGTTTAGTGAATACAACAGAACATGTCAATCAACATAAAAAAACCAGCAACTATTTTGACCATCCATTAATAGTCTTACTTATTCTTTAACCTAACATCACAAATATGTGTTTGCTGCTTTTCTGTTCTGTATTAAAGTAAGCTGAGTATCATTGTTTTAGAGTGCTGATACGACAGACTAAGAATAGTTGGGGTTTTTTTTTGGTATTTTTTTGATGTTTTGCACATAAACTGATAACCAAAATAATCCCTACTTACAGTGGAGCTCTTTATATTTCATATTGTTTCATTATATTCAAACCAACTGTTTGTCTAAGAGGTAAAAAAAGATCATCTGTGCCCAACAGATCTCTGTCCTATTTTATAATTCAGAGGCTGCGACAGCTGAGCTGCCACATCCCTTTGGATGACAATACAGAGAAAAATCACTTAAGTAAAACACTCTGCAGCGGGATGGGAAAAAGAGAAAGGTTTTATCGAGTGAGATACAAGACAGGACCGGAACAGTGAAGGCCTGTCATGGAAATAAATGCTTTTTTAATCTAAAAAAAAATCCACATCTGAACCTTCATACATTAAATAAGACGGGGAGAAGCCATCATATTAAAGTTCTGAAAAAGAACACACTCTGTTTGAGTGTTCATGTCCTGAAAAATACTAAATTCTGATATTAAATGCTTAGAAAAGGCAGACGGACGTGAGGGAAATCCTCAATGGGGATGAATGTTAAAAAAAAAATTGATGCATTTAGTCTAAAGCAACACTTGTAAAGGGATGTAAAACAGGTTTACAGAAGGGAGACATGTCAGCTCAGTCCCAACACCTATTTTTAAACAAGAACCTGGATGGGAATTTTTAAAAATCATGTTTTCTGAACCTGTAGCATCAAAATGATCTCACTCAGTATCTGCTTGGGTTTGCTGATATTACTCATCAACACATATCACTCCCAACTGAAATGCAGTTTTTCAATTTAGCAAGGCTATTATCCGACCAGTAAAACAGAATTTACACAGTCATGAATAATGTTTATTGTTTTGCTTTGAATCCAGTTTGGATCCTTCAGTCAATTTGCAAACTTAGTTATATAAAACTGAAACTTCACTATATGAATTACCTGTCTGAACCCGAAATATCGTCCGTGGGTTTGAACACCATGCTATCTTTATTTTAAAAATAACCAAAAATGAAACCATTTATCAGAGCCAGAAACTACAAAAACAGAGAGAATTGTTAGATTATCAATTTTCTGACAGCCTCTGAACTACTCATGTGTGACATGTAGTTCAGTCAGAATAATATTTCATCTAACGTGTCTACATGTCTCGCTTAAAACTTTGTCAAAAATAAAGTAAAAATTCTGCCCTACCTGGTGCAACTATGAAGCCATTAGGGACTCAGCTGTGACCATGTAATATGACAAAAATTCACAGCTTTTTGGCTGAATTCAGGCTGTTTTTACACAAAGCAAAGGGAGACAATTCTGCAAACAAATTAAAAATTTAAGTAGCACAGCATCTATCGTATGTGGAGTCAAAATTTTATTCCACTATTGGTATTAAAACATTGTACATGTTGATTCCAGGTAGTTTCAAGTATTTTTCAATGAATAGTCAACTCA
Organism: Amphiprion ocellaris; assembly: GCF_022539595.1. Taxonomy (NCBI): domain Eukaryota; kingdom Metazoa; phylum Chordata; class Actinopteri; family Pomacentridae; genus Amphiprion; species Amphiprion ocellaris. The sequence continues at coordinate 10,819,670 of NC_072768.1, forward strand.
ACTTTGTTTTGTTTCTTTTATGACCTATGGCATTATAACTTAGTCATATTGCACAAAAGACATTTTTAGTTCTCTCTACCTCTAGTGTGCTTTCTTCACTGAGGTGCAGGACTTCATAATGTAGTGAAAAATGAGCCCACAGTGAGTAAAAATGTGACAGGAGCAAAAGATGCCCAGAAACTGCTTGGGATTCGGAAGGTTAATCAATGTAAAGTATGTTTTCTTAAAAAGTGGACAAAATAATATCATAGAGAGCATTCCATCCTCATATTTTATCACTATACTGTACCTGAGTGAAACATTTACAACTATCTACTGATTATTGTCGGGTGACATGATAAAAAGTGGCTGAGCACTACTACTAAATGGACCTTTTACGAGATGATTTTGTCAACTGTTATCAAGGAGAATAAGGCTCAACCATGAAAACAGTCATTTCTGTTCATAATCTTCACCATCACTTTGCATTGAATGTGAGCTCGGAAGAGAACACTTCACATTGTGTCTTTTTTCAAGCAGTAATGAAACAACTCTTGATCTACTCTGTATTTTTTACTCATCTGCATCCAAATGGAAGTATAAATATGCAACACACACTCATTTCCTTTATGTGCACTGTTAGAGGAAGTGTTAAATGCTTTCTTGTCTACATTTATGTTGTGCTCAGTCTCCATCTAATCAGTTTCTTCTTCCACCTTGTAGGTCCATGGCATTAGGCTACTTTAACCTGACATGCAGTAAGTTAATCTTTGAGTCCAATTAACCTCGTGTCATCAAACTATTCCAGGAAGCAGTAAAAGCCCTCATTAACCTAAATGGCACCAGCATTAGATGGCTCTCACTCAGGTCCATTTGCTTTTGTTTAATACCCTATAGTTTTAAATCCACACTCCTAATTAATGAAACAATCATAACTGATAGTAACAGACACTTAGCAGCACGCGTCATTACAATGATCAATATTTTTAATACGCCGTTTCACTGCTGTCAGGTCTTTTCTCTGCAACGCCGGCGATTTTTTAATATTACAGTAGTGCAAGCGTCGACTGCTGCTACAACAATAATGACGGTCTTTCTGCGTCGTAAGATTACATAAACAGGCCGGGCACGTTTTCAAACAGGGTAGTGATGTGATGCTGGAAGCTCAGAGGACTTGGCCAGACTGCCGGCTCTGTGAGCACCAGGTCAGCAGAGGAGGAGAGACACAAAGAGACAGAAGAACGACGGAGAGACGGTGTGTAGGAGTTAATGTAACAAAGCAAAGCCGTGTCGTACAGTGATCTGTTTGTAATCGGCCTCAGATGCTGGGGCCGAGACGAAGCTGCACACAGTCTCCATTGTTGGGCAGTGGGGTGGTTGCATGGAAGCAAAGGCCAAAGAGAGCAGAGCCTGTACGACTCTCTGCTGGAGAGCTGCAGCTGCTCTATTGAAGATGAGGAGCAGAGAGAGGTTTGGGACTCTTTGACAGCAGCTGCTAACAGCTTCTTCAGCAGGTGGTTTAACCTAATTATCAGGATAGAGATGCCAACAGCTTGTTTCCCCCTTTTCCTCCATCAGGGGAGAAGCAGGCGCATGATACACAGCCGATTGTACAACATCATGTCTGCCACCAATTAAAATGGAGGGCTAATTGCGCTACATCCTGAGGAAGAGGAGAACTGATGGAGAAGATGTGATGAGGGAGGTGTTTGGAGGAGACAAAGACAGATAGGATTGGGTGATGGCTGAAATCAGAATCAAACAGGCTATGAAGACAAATAGCGATATGTTGTCATGTGGCAAATATTTAACTTTTTCTAAAAAAAAATACAAGTTCCACTAGCGCAACTCTGTGTACACTGCAAAAACAATCCCGAAGGAAACAGTGAAAATATGGCAGCAGGGATGCCAGAAAGAAGATGTTAAAAACCGTGGAATACTCACGTTTAAAATTTGCAAAAATGATGAAAATAACCAAAATATCAGTAAAATCTTTATATTTTTTAGCAGATTTAACAGGACATCGAACATCATATACACTTGTGGCCAGTTTTTTATACTGAACTGGTATATTAATATTATTTACTGTGGTTTTACTGGATTATTTACCATTTTTCAATCTTTAATATACATACATTTTCCTTCAAATAACGGAAATATCTGTAAAATAGCAATACTTTGTGCTGATTTAACAACAGCAAAAAAAAAAACAAAACTGTAAAGATGATGTTGACACTGTGTAGAAATTAAGCCTGTTTTTTCACATTTATCATGTAAATTACAATGTTTTTCAGTGACAAAAGTCATATTTTGTAATTTACCAAAACTATGAACATTTGTAAAACCAATAAACTGTACAACAAATTAAAACTGTTTAAAAATCTTCTCTAAGTACGCTGCTCTGGGCCCAAGTGACCTTTGGCTGGCATCAGCTGACATTTTGCTAACCAGATTCTAAACCAAAAGAAAAACCAAATCCATCCATTGCAGGCATCAAACGAGAGCTATGACTAACGTTTTTTTAATAAACAATGCCAAAAAGCAACACAAATTCTTTGGCATTTCACTTCAGTTCATTTTAAATGTGTAAAACAACAATGATTAAATTTTGGAATATATGGAGAACAGATCATGATAACTGGATATGACCGCATCAAGATAATTTTATCAACATAATCATTGCTCAGCCCCACAGTGCCATCATCCAAAAACTTATAATTCATGTCATACAACAAAACAATCAACCTGAACAACATTTAGATTTACAGCTTGAAGTTTTTAAAATCAAATCAAACTGCAATGTGGCAGGAAAAACTTGTGACTCAACGTTAATCAAATGGAGCATAATGTGGCAGGACTGAAGAGAAATAGACCCATTCCTGTTTGCCTGCTGAGTAAATACAAGTTGACTGAATCAAACAGTTATTTATAATTACTGCCTGCCTATTGATCAGAGTCCATTTAATTAGGCACCGTTATCCTTCACTCTCTGCCATCACTGATATGGGGATTAAGTGCTGAACATGCTTCTGAGTAATCGTAGGAGCCCACAGAGCAACCACTTACACACCACTCAATCAATGAGGCTTGGGATTTGTGGCAAAGCCACGAGTGCAGCGTGAGTCTGTATTTCCTCAGCAAAGTCCTTCTCCAAGGTCAGGACTTGCCATGCACTAAAATGAGCAGTTAAGTGTACAGTAAGTCCAAGGCCGAAGCTGACCATCAGTGTCTCCATTTGTGCAATTTTTAAACGGTGTAATCTGAAAATCAGACCAGCAGAGAGGCAGCAATATCCTCTACATCAAGAACAGAGAAAGGACTGAGCATCTCAATCCCATAGTAAGAAAAGAAAAGGAAAAAAAAACAGCCCAACAACCATCCGTTTCTGTGGCAACAGCTTGGTGATGCTGCTGTGTTTATGATCTGTCTCCTCCCACCTCTTATCCCTGTGCTCCACCCTCAATGGATGACAAAAAAATCCCCTTTTTAATCAGCAGTGACAGAGCCTGACCCAGATTGCCTCAAGAAGACTGCCTCATGGCATGGTGAGGTTTACAGAGGCTGCTGGGATCCATGACAGAGGAAAAGGTGTCACAAGTGTGTTGAGGCCAAAATGCTGGCTGTGTTTAAGGCAGGATGGTACATGTAGCACCTTTCAGGCTATTGGGCCTCACCTTTACTGCTGCAGATGGCAATCTGATAGAAAAAAAAACATAAAAATGCTTTTGGCAAAGCCAGAAGCTTCAGCATACGGCTCAGCAGGCTCTAGTGACACAGCCTGAGGGGCTCCTATCTGTCATCCAGTTATGATCCATATCATACAGAGGTCTGACCTATTTACAGGCCAAACTCCCCTGATGGTCCCACTGATGGATCAAAGATTCCTCAGACCAGAAAAGTTGGCCTCCATCATCAGTGGAACTATAAAAGCTGTCCTGAAGGGGTCAAACTCTCCAGACACAGAGAGCTGGACTGAAATAAAGCAGCATGATTAAAGAAGCTCTTTGCCGCTTGAAGGTAACAAGACACTATTAGGGTTAAACCCTGGACAAAAATGATTTGAATCATCAGTCAAGAACTCCCCAGAGTCCATGCAGTTATATCACAGCATTATTGCATCCTTTAAATCATTTCTAAATGTGAAGATGTTATGTTTTCACACCACAGATGAACTTTGTGCATTAAAATGGGAATTCTAAAGGTAAAACATTGGACTCGCCGTGCTGTAAAGGAGGAAAGTGTTGTGCAGCTGCTCTGCAGATGAGCAGGAAAGTTCAGATTCTGCTTCTGTTGCTCAGAAACAGAGCGGGCATGATCATGTGCATGCAACAAGAACTCTTGTGAGTCAGGATTTCATGTGACATCGCACAACATTGGAAACTGTGTAACCGCATATACATCGGTTGGTGGTGTGCATTTGCGATTTTACCACGAAGCAGCAGAAGCATCACCGTGTCGAATTCTGTGAGGATCTTAGTCAAAAGGCTCGGGATGACCAAACCTTCATGTTGAGGATAATCACTGGTCAGCGGTGAGTTCTACTGGTATGTCCTGAGGCGTCAGAGGGAGAACATTCAGTGCACATGACCTTAACTGTGGCCCAATAAAAAAGCCCTACTCGCCAGATTTGGCTCCCTGCAACTTCCTCCTCTTATTGAGGATGAAATTCAAGCTCAAGAGCTGCCATTCTGACACACTGGAGGAGATCCAGTGCAGGACAGTGTGCAGGAGCCCTGGGAGCAGTGTATTGCTGCACAAGGCGATTACTTTGAAGGCATCTGCGATCAAATTTAAGCCATGTATGGTTTTTTCCTTTAATACAAGCAGAATCAGAACTTTTTACAGTATGATAATTGAGCATATGTGTACATAAGATAAACTGTAGGCAAGCTGTATTAAAGCAAAAATAATCACTAGCTGAGTTGTTTAAAGATGCCTTTATGTGACTCAATGTAGAAATTCTGCATCTATTAAATGAAAACAAGGAAGACTCTTTGACATGATTATTTTGCTGGACAAATGTCTAAAACGCAAAGATATTTTTTTCATTATATAAAACTGATGAAAAGGTGGGAAAAAATCATGCCTTTGAAAAACAAACCAGCAAAGATATTACATTTTTACTTAATAAATGACCAATTAAAATATCATTGAAATTCTATTTCTGTGAACTGATACTTATTAACTGACTAATTGTTTCAATGCTTTCTCTCATCAACTTTAATTACTAAATGGTAATATATAATTATAAAGAAAAGCTCTCGAACTTTCCATCTTTCTCACATCTAGTTTTAAAGATGCTTGTTCTTTTTCCCTCTGATTATTTCAAAAGGAAGAAATTAAAAAGTCATAACAATAGCCTGTCATCACTAATGCCACCACCAACACTGAATAATTTCCACACTGCGAAAAAAATCTTCACACATTTATGTTTCACGGCAAAGCACGGTTCAAATCTATACATTTTCAGTCAGGCAAGGTCTGAGTGAAGAAATTACTGAATACACACAGAGGATGTCAGAAAATTAAGTGGAACAAATGCATTGATCTACTGAATCTTTGCTACATAAAACAATTAAGATGAACAGTGGTTGGCATATGTTCAGCTGCTTTCCTCTGTGTTGTCAAAGAAAAAGAAAAAAAATGAAAGCAAGCAAGTGGGGTTTAAGTGAAACTTTAGACGTTTAGATCTAATCTGACCAATCAGATGTAAAACTGGCATGACTGGACAGACAGGAGCAAAAGATGCACTGGCATAATTATGGCATCACTGCAATAGTATCTCACAAAAACAGCAGATTGACAGAGGGAGGTGATTCAATTCAGATGAGCAGCCAGTTGATGAGTCGCTCTGAGACTACTACTCGTCCTGACACATAGAAGTCTGGCATTGTGAAGAATCAACCTCATGCCAAGTCCACACCAGTCTGAGGTTAATTTAATGTTATCAATGATCCTGCAAACCCGCCCCATACGATTCCCATCACAATCGCACGTAAACAAACAAGTCTTTAATCAGCGTTTGTCATCTGCAAACAGCAACCCCTGAAAAATCTAAAATTATTAACAGTAGACAAATTTGCTCAGCGTGTTTTCCTCATCATTGCACGGGACTGAGAGATGACCTAATTAGATTCAAGGAAGGACAGCAGACTCGCATCAAATCTGTCTGCTCGAATTTAATGAACCTTTCACTTGGGGCAAGTTGCTAATCAATCACAGTGGCTTCGCATTTACCAAAACGGGAGCACTGTGAAGTGTGCAGTCTCCCTCTGCTCGGCATTATGTCGGCTTGCTTCGTCTCGGACTCTACCACTCTATGTGATACTCAGAGTATTCGAGGATAATTACTGATTAACTCTCAGACAGCATGTTGTTGACCAGTTGGGTCCCAGATAATCTCATGTTCTCTGCCCTCTCTACCTTCGAGGACTAGACTGAGTGTAAGTGAGCAGGGGGTGGCCTCTGCACAGCGGCCTGCAGCTCAATGTAAACGCCTCTGTGCCGTTCAGCTCATAAAACAGCACACTGTTGCATCCGGTCACACATGCTGGAAAGAGAAGCCCACACAGTTCATTAAAGCCATGCAGAGGAGCAGCGGCTGCTTGATGAAAGTTTCCTGCAACACAATTTATCATCTTGAGATAAACCGAACTGGTGTTGCTAGGCAAACTCAGCATGCAGCTTATGGCAGGGACGGAAAAACCCATTTAGAATCTAATCCTTCAAGATGACATTAACATGCGCTGAGTTTAAGTAGCTTATATAAACGCTCTACTGCAGCAACTGTTTGGAGTCAGAGCATTTTAGCAGGAATGTTGACAAGTCTCTCGAGGATCCATATGAAACCTTTGTCACTGTAGTGAACAGTACTGAAGCTAAATTCACCCTTGCAGAGCAAAGGTGAACATAAAATCATGAAATAGATCATTGGAAAATTGCTGGATGTGTCAGTTTGAAAAAATACACAGAACCTTTGGTGAAAGGAAGGGCTTTGGACAGGGACAGGGACAGGACAGGGACTGGCAACGAAATTGCACAGATTGGAAAGATTTTTTTTTAATACTTTCCCTCTCCAGTTGGAGGTCTCTTTAAAAAAGTTCCCCACAGCTCCTAGTTTGGTAGTTTGGCTGAGAGAGCGAGCGAGCGAGAGAGCTAAAGAGCACATGTCTGCTGCAGTCGCTCAAACAGGCCTGTGCTCACTTATAAAAATCTGAGGTATTTCAAACTCTGCTGTTTGTGCTGATGTACACTGTGGCTGCTGTCACTGCTGAATGAAGCTGTGAAGTCCTACTCAAATCATTATTAGTCAAAACCACAGGAAAGTGTTAACAATGTGTTGTTAATATGAGTTTATTAAATAAAAAACAAGGCTGTTATTGGAAGCGCTACTGTAGTGTTCAAGCCTTTGAGTGGGTGAACTGGTGCACGTGTTTGATTGGCAGCTGAGCTGGAGAACAAATACGTGCTCAGAAATGCAGCTGACAAATCAAAGACAAGTTTTGTTAGCATTTAGCTCTGATCTTGACAGATATGTTTTGCAGCTGTTTAATGGGCCACAGCTAGCAGGCAAACAAACATCCACTATTCCCTGTGGATGTTTGTTCGGGAGCTCGTCCAACAAGCCAAGGTGGAACGCAAGACATGCCCATGTTTGTATACAAGAAGGAGACATTAGTTAAAAAGCTTAAGTGGGCTGTTCAAAGTCAGCTGCTTCTTTTGTTGTGGAACTACCTATTGTCTGGCAGATTGTGAGTCAGCGACAATAGCATGACATTGCTGACTGGGCATATACAAAGACGTTATCCAACTATGTAGATGGTGACATTCCAATAGCAAACATGAGAAGCGCTGCCAAAAAGTCATTAAACGTGACATAGAAATTTCCTCCCTTAGGTACAGATTTTACTTGCCACATTAGGTGTCTGGCTCCAGGCACAGAAGTGTTGGCTGATCAGTCAACCACTTTCTATACATATTGAAATGTCTCAACAACCATTTGTTTGATTTCTATGGTGCCCACAAAACAAATTCTACTAACTTTATGAATGGGTAACAGATTGTTTCTGTGGCGCCACCAGCAGACTTTGTCCAACAGTTTGGTTTATGATCCTAGACGGTTTACGGTCCTTGGTGGTTTATGACACTAGACGGTGTATAAAAGATGAATGTCATGCCTGAAGCCTCGAGTTTGGAATTTGGTTAAAACCACCTGATGTTTTGAAAATGGGCATGATGACTGAAAATTTGAGGGTGCCAGACAGTAAAGACCTGCCAGTCATAACATAGCCCCGCCCAAAACCAAACTTTGCTTTATGTTTTATTTTACTGTAAATGCCACCATAATTTACAAAATGAACACAGCAAATGATGGGACCCGCCAGAATGTGCTGAGAATCTCTCCAGATTCTCTACCCTAAACTCATTCTCTCCTTCACTGGTATCCTCTTCTGGCCTATTCTATTCCATCCTATTCTATCCTATTCTATACTGTCAAGACATCCACAATTATGGTGCTCAGTACTGTTTGTTTAATTATTTATTTATTGAATCGCTTTTTCTTTTGTGTTGGTTTGGTTTTCTTTTCTTTTTTCAAATTTTTTTTATTGATGGACAGTTAGTAGTTGGGAATAACACACCACCTTACAATCTTTAATTGCAATAGCAACGCCTGTTATTTTCTATCCCTGTTCGTCCTGTTCGTCCTGTCCAGTCTTTGATTCCTCCACACATCACTGAGGTGTAGCACTGCCCTCCCTGGCTCATCATAGGGAATTCTAATAAAGAATATCTGCTTAGCTTTCAGGGAGGGCCGGTGATGGTCACACACATGCACTAAATATTAAAATATTTGGCTGCAAGACTAAAATATGCATCAATCTCATACAATGTTGACACCTCTTTTGTGGAGTTAAACAATGAGAACAAATGCAGACAAAAAAAAAACAAACAAAATGAACATTGTGCCATATTGCAGGAGACTTCAAATGATCAACGAAGACCATAAAACAATTGGAAAAATGTTCACTGGGTTAACAGATCAAGTGAGAAGTATTGTAATTTGCTCATAGGCTTGTATACAAATAGACACACCAAACTAAGATGGGGAACATGGGAATCGTTATATGTACAAATCATCAGCATGTTAGCATTGTCCCTGTGACCATGTAAGCATGGTGATATAGTGGTTACCTCAAGTAGTAGAGTGATAAGATAACAGCAACATGTAGCGATTAAAGTGGTCAATTCAAATTAAACATTTTGTCATAATATGTTTTTCAGCATTATCGCTTTCCCCTAGTTGTAGACTTGTTCCTATAATGCAATTTGCATAGCAGATGCTACATGTTCGTTTTTGCAGGAAAAACCCCCTGCAATTTAGACTATAAATGTCTCTGTAACAACGTTAATAATACTTTATTGCAGCAAGAATTGCTTTGAAAATCTGCACTTCAAGCATCCTGTCCCTCAGCGTTGTTGAATCCACGCAGTTATAAGCAACATCCACATGTAAAAATCTGTGGGTTTTTACATAAGAGGTCTCGACCCTGATTAATTAATGTCATACTTTAAGACCATCTCTACATGTACAGTACTGCAGGCAATACTTACTTTACATTACAGTTTAATGAAGAAATCCCCAGCTGTGTAAAAGCTTCTCAAACCTAGAGAGGCAGCTGGCTGAAGTTTGTGCTGAATGATACACAAAGTCAGCTCTGAGTCCCTCTATGAGTGTCCTGTACAGTATATTTATGCAGTCGGGGTCCTGTGGGAAGAGCCAGAATTAGCAGTGGATAGTGAAAGGTCATAGAGCAGTGGGAATGGAGATCCTGTTGACGCAATTTGTCCAATCATATTTATTTCCTTTGGCCTGCGATGAGTGCCTACGTCTAGACTCTTGGAAACTGAAACAACACCATCCCAAATAATACGTGTTGATGTTTGACTCTGCTTTTAAAGTACGACAGTGCTGGTGGCATTCAAGTCTGTTCCTGAAGAACACTGAAGTACTTACTTTTAAGAAGAACATGTAGCACTTGACAATACAAGCTCCCAAAAATCCCAAACAATGACAGTGAACCAGACAGAGACAAAAAGCTCTCTGGAGAGTCACAGCAGACCCTCGGCTGAGTGTGTTCTACAGTTGTTAATTTAGCAGGGAGACATGTCTGCTGCAGTATACACAGTAAAAGCAGGCAGTCAGAGCCTCTGGAGGAGTTGTTTTTCACAGGCCTGTGTGGTATGCATGTGCGTCTCGGCCCACTCAGACCCACCTCATGGCTGGCTGGTTGGCATTCTTGCCTCACTGTGTAATTATGGCTCTTCTCCAGGCCTCTGTGCTATGCTCTATCTGCACCGCCGTACTGTTACAGGGTGGGACCTGCCTCTTTCAAAGGCGTACTCCCTTCACCTGGACCATTTAGCTCAGGCTCTAATTTAAACAATAACTCATCACCGAGTAAAAATGTGCTTTGACAACAGCAGCGGGCGACAGTTGTGCTTAGAGAAAATAAAAAAAAACAGCATCAGTTACACTTGGTGTCACATATCATTAATCGGGGTTAATCAGGATGTCTTTAACCTCGCGCTGAATCAATCATTTGATAGTGAATGACTAAAGTGAATTAAATAATGTTTTTGCTTTAAATCCTGTTTTGCATTGAGTACGCTTCAACACTTGAAGGTGTGGAAGAGTCCACATGCCGCACCGCATGTTGATACACACTAATCTGACAGAATGGGAGTGCAGCAGCGCAGGAAGTTTTACTCTACGTGCTAATACGGCACGTCTGCCTGCAACTGTTACGAAAGGCATGTGTCAAGCTTAAGTTTCTGTTTTCTGGCTTGAAAGGTGTTTCCTCTCTAATTTCTGTCTAACGGCTTTTCCAAACCGCTCCCTAATTCCCCATCAAGCCTTTGACAAACCTCTCTGCAAACGTTTCTGCAGAGATAACGAGCTCAAAAAATTGAAGCCAATTTTAAATTAAATAATCCTGTGATGTTGAGTTGATAATATTATGGGACCTATTTGCAGGGGTGTTTACAGGGAGTTAAAAATGAAATATGAGACTGAAGTGAGGACAAAGCCAACAGAACCTGCTCAAAACTTGCAGGAAATAAGCAAATTCTTGGCAACAACAACAAAGCCTATTCAAGCACAACTTTGTCTGCGCTGTAACAATGTTAATGCTGATGTAAACTGATGAATAATCCAAATACATAACAGTATATGCAAGGAAATCTCACAGAATTGGAGACAATCTATGCCATTCATGCAGCTGAGGGCACATGACAAGCCTGCAGCAGAAGGATTAGGACGATCAGCTGAGCACAACTCAATACCACATTGTTCCTCACTGCTCACCGCTTGTTTTTCCTCCAACTCTCCTTGCAGCTTATCAGAGGAGGACAGAACCAAATCTCTCCCTCTTTTGCCTGCCAAACTTCAATCATTCACAGTCCACTTCCCACCATAAACCACTAACAAGCCACTGCACGGTGGTGCGAAAATGTCAAAGGCTTTTGTTGTACTTTGTCAGGATCTTTATTGTTTCAAACAAGGCTCGAGCTGCTTTTTCAGTAAAAACAGCTCATGTTCAGGACAAATAAACACAATGACTGGCAATTAAGAAAATCAGCTCTGGGCTTGAGATTACAGAGCACACTGCTGCCTTTGTTCGCAGGTCACATCTGTATTTGAGTGACAAAAGGCAGCCACACAGCTTGCTGCTGTGCGAATGTATCAGGAAGGGTGTGTGCCAGCCTGAACTCATCCTACATTCAGACTCTCATTGTCTCTGCTCCACACTGATAACAAACATCACGCACTATGCAGACACATCTCATCCAGTCCATAAAAGGTTGACGTGGCAGTCTGGACAACAAAATACAGGAACAGCCACAACAAGGAAGCACACTATTATGTGATATGTGGCTAAGGTTCACAGGTAAAGACAAAGATTGAAGATGTAAATGCATTAGTCTCTGAAAGTCACTTTTATTAAGGAAGACTTAAACACACAAACTAGACACAACATGAAAACAAAAGAGCCTTAGATGTGGAAGTAAATAATTTTTTTTACCTTCAGACACAGCCAAGCAAAGTATTAAAACTGCGATCTGTATATCAAAATGGCAAAATATACTTATCACAGTTAATACAATCCCTAAAAGCCACTGTGCATTCAGAATTTTGCACAGAAAGCACTTTGAATGCACCTTGAAACCTGGAAGAGCCACATCAGCAGCATCATGCCTTTGAGAGAGCACTGAGCAGACATATTTCACACATATCTGGCCTCTTCGCCTCTTAAACCGCTGTAATGGAGATTAAAAAGCTCCAAGATGTGCTCACCTGGCACTCACGTGAACGGGCCTGAGCTGCTCGGAACAAAGGGAGATAGTGTGCAGCAGAAGAGCACACATGTCTGCTGTGTTGACTCAACCTATGCAAACATCGCACCTGATGGCAATGAACAAACATGTTCGTGGTTGACTTTCCACTGGACCAGTTTTAGCTGCCTTGAGAAATCAGTGTGTTGCCGCAAATGGATTTTTAGTTTCCTGCATGATAATCATCTGTTTCCTGTATACTGTTTATCTTTAACAGTTTTTTTTTTTTGCCAAAGCTTACCTTATGTTACCCTTATGTAATCTGTTTGATTAAATGAGCTGAAATGTTTTTTTTTTTACATTTTGTCTGAGTAATCTTACAAATATGACTCACCTATATATAGTGAGGAGTCCTTCTTCTTTACGTGATCATCGATATAGGAAACCCCCAGAGGCTGCACTGGCGTGGCTCCGATCCCCAGCAGGACCTGGGCACCGATCAGCAACAGGTACATCATGTTGGTGCTGGCCTTGTTGGCGCACACGGCTTCCTCGGCCAGCTGACTCTCCAGGCTGCTGGTATTGGAGCAAGCATCCCGACCTGCGTCAGTCCTCCACATTTCCCCTATTTCATACTGCTTTGTGAGAAACTCAGGCAAAGCGGACAGAAGAGCGCCGAGCGCCATGACGATGCCCCCGCAGCCGATCAAACGGGGCCGATGCGCTTTGGCCCCAAAGTAGCTGACAAATAGGATCAGTGCCAGGTTGCCTATCTCGAAGCTGCTGGCTATCACTCCAACGTCAGCACTTTGCAGGTTGAACCGCCGCTCCAGGGTGGTCAGCACACTCACCTGAAAAACAACGAGACAAAAGAAGTTAAAGGTCAGGGGAAGAATGCAGAATGGAGCAGAAATGTGCACAAATATAAAACCAAGTATGTGGGAATGTAATAGCACCAAGTGAAAGAGACATGATGCATGCAAAACATCTGGTTATTCTGTCTATATAAGGAAAAACAAGGGACACAATGCAGACAGCATGAACGCTTATTAATACCAGTTGCAAAGGGAAAAAAAGTCCTGTAGATCATGTCATTATCCATAATACCGTTTTCAAGTGCAACTCAGATATTAGCATTGAGTAAATGGGTTTATGTGATTCTTTCAGATATGCTTTTGGCCAAATCGTGTGTTTTCATCATCATCAGTCACGCTGTTTAAAACTGTGCCTTTCCATCGGAATATCCTGAATAACGAGCTGTTCAGATGTTCCACACTGTGGCTCCTCCCTGCCAACGGGCCTCTGTTTCTGATTAGCCGGGCACAGCAGCATTTACTTCCATGCCTTTAGTGAGCGTGGCTCATCACGAGCTTCTCTCTTTCACCAGCTGTCATCTACACAAGAGTTAGAGCCTACCAGTAACTTCGAGCCGAAGCAAACACAGCAGAATGGCTGTTTGGGCCAGTTTGTTTGCAACACAGTTTGCCAGATGTGATTAAGAGGCCGTGATTTAATACTGTGAGGCCACATTTATTCTCAGGACAGTCAAACACACATAGTAAGACTATATTTTTAGTCAGACACTTGCATGTTATGGCATTTTAAAGTAATAACTTTATTAGATCATCCTGAATTTGTTGTAAAATGGAGCAAGGACATGTTTGCTTCATTGCTTGTGATGTGTGGGAACAGTCTCTCTGTGCGATGTGAAGCACAGTGTCACATTTAAACAGTAAAAGTGCTATTTATATATTTGGTCCAAACTGTCCTTGAAAGGGCATCATAATTTTCCATTTCCCAACTGGCTCTGTTTTGATTGAGCACTAAAATAAAAAAAACGATTCTTCCAGCACAAACATCCTTTTTTCAAAACAGGGCAACACCAGCCAACTTGTGGTTTTGCCTTTGGCACAGTTTTCCATTTAATTCTCAATTACAGCAATTTAATGTACATACACAGCTGATCTGGATTTGGTGGTTCTTTGAATATAGAAATGACCTTTGTGTTTGCATGAGACTCAGTGCTTCAGGGGTCAAATGTTGAAATTACTCCATTTTTCCATTCTAAAACACTTGAATTCTCCCTTTTACTTGTCATTAGGAGTCATACTTTGTATGCACTAATTCTCCTGAGTAACAGTTTAGTAAAAGTATATTTTGTTCTTAGAAAACACTACCTGCAGTATTTTAAAATGCAATGTAGATGTCGTGCGAAGCATGATAATATTCTTAAAAATAGTCAGTTTACACAGTGTTCTTACTCTAGTATGTCTCTAAAACCACCATATATATACAGTTTACATGACAGATGTGGTGTTGTATCAGAAACAACTTTACTGAATTCTTTGATGATGATATTTTATAACAGAAAAGTAACATTGTACCTCTTTACATGGTAATTACTTGCATTATCTCTACTCCGATACTCTGTCCCCTTACAGACCAGGCTTAAAGGACCTATATGGTGTATATTTGCAGGTTTACATTTGTGTTTTTGGGGTCAACTTGAATACGTTTACATGCTTTAATGTTCAAAAAACACTTTCATTTTCTCATACTGTACATTGCTGCCACACCTCTTCTCACCCAGTAACTGAAACGCTGTTTCCTCAATAGCCCAGTGTTCTCTGACTGGTCAGCTGCCTCGACAAAAGCAAGCCAGCACTGATTATGTACCATAAGCAAAAAATCTATTAGTTTAGGTAGAGAGATGTAGCCTTAGCAGAACGGCTCTAAGTGAGAAAATACTGGCGGCCTGCGAAAAAGGTGTGAGGTTTCTGAGCTGATATCGATTATTATTAATCAAGGAGGCTGATAACTGATATTTGGTGGCATTAAACTTTTTTTTTTTTTTAAGTTTGGTGTAACTTTTTTCAAGATCTGTGGCCAAGATAATTTTATATATATATATATATATATATATATATATATATATATATATATATATATATATATACACACACACACACACACGCACACACACACGCGCACACACACACACACACACATGCACACACACACCTATATTTAATACTTAAAACCACATAATGATGATGACAGAGAGAGAAGGCACGGCACTGGAGCTAAAGCAGCACATTTTATTTTTTTTTGAGGGGGGGTACTGCTATATACTGAAATTATATCTTGGATGTGGTAATTCGTGTTGTCAATAATCGGCCCTAATTCCTTTTTATGTTGTTATACGGTGATGTAATAAGTAAAGAAGGAAAAGCTTGGATTTCAAAGAAGGCATTTCAGGCAGCTCTGGAGGACAGAATAACTCCCTTTGGTCTGGACCTTAGGCGTCACAAGTTTGCAGACCTTTGACTTGCACAAAAAGTTACATAACACTAAAGAAAAACAAAACACCCAAAAAGCATAATATGGGCTCCTTAATGTACAGGTGAGTAGATTTATATATTTGTATTTTGTAAAAAAACTAACAATTTACCATCTATTTGGCTTGTCATATGAGTGTAAAATACGTTGTCTCCTGTGACTTTAAGGCGTCAAAAGCGACAGCAACTCATTCTTGCAGCTGTTCCAAACACAACTGCAGCGACTCCTTCACTACAGATCAAAGCGCAAGGAGGATGATTGTTGGGAGCGGTTCGTGCCCGAGTCCTTCAGTGGAGTTCAGTGGATGGAAAACTTCACAATGAGTCATGACGTTTCTGCCCCTTGGGTGGCTCTTTCTCACAAATGCGAACACACTGGACGGGCTGCATGTACGCTTGGCTGGCTCCGCCCGGCTGGGATCCGATCACAACAATGTCTCATCATGTTCTGAGAAACAATACCAAGCCCCAACAACCTGTAGACACTACGGCTTTAGCTCTACACAGACATCAACACTGCAACAGGGTACAGCAGAGAGATTGAATCCTTTATCCAATCAGATCCCATCCCGCTATTGGTAACCTGAGTGAGTGCGTGTGAGTGACAGCTTCTGCAGTAGAAATCCTCTGGATGAGTTATGCTCTCATCTGCAGGTTCACCATGACTGTGTTCTTCCACTCTGATGTGAACATGCAGCTTTTGAGAAGGACTCAGAGCTGCGTAAATTATGTAGGAAAATTTAGTGGAGTACACACAGGTCAGTGGTCACAGCCACATTTTGTCCGGCTCACAACTCACGCAGTGGAAATGTTTAATCTGTTGCATGGCAACAAAACAAACCTCGTCATGCTGCACGACGTCCCATCACCTCACAGAAGAGTACATGTTGTCTGAGCACAAGACATCATAACTTCCACAGACGTTTTTCAGGACGTACTGACAGAGGCTGTATTATCAGCACACAGGGAAAAATAGAGTTACTCACTGCTAACATTCACTTCAGCACATTAAGGTTTAGCACTGATGTGAAAGTGCTGAAATGGTGCTATTTGTGACGGCACAGCAGCTGTTTATAACTGAAGCCTCGGCTATTCAGAATAATTTCCACTTTGTTTTATGAAGTGTAACTTACTGAAGGTTGACTGAAGGTTACCTAAAGGTACTTTAATCACACTAAATGAACTTTTTGTGTTGTTGGTGTCTAAAAGAAATTACATCTAGTCACAGGCACACAGTTTATTCCTTACTTCTTTAAAAGTCATTCATATTTTACCTCTTTAGCAAATGCATATGTGCGTTGCAAAAATGTCTGACTGGTAGAATGTTTGAAAGTGTTTTTGTAATCAACACCTAAACAATAGCACTTGTCACTATAGCTTTTTAAACATTTACCTCTTCCTCGAAGGTACCTGACGTCAGGTACTCTGTTAAAGGCTACACCTATTCACTAACAAAAAAGGCCCAAGGGCTGACTGACGCCAATCAAAGTAACCCAGGGATTGTATTTTTGACCTGAGCACAACACTGAACCCTTTGACAACTCAGGAGAGAACAATTATTTAGTAAACTAAATAAAATTACTGAACAAATATCTTATTTGACCTAATATCCGTGCTAAAATAGAAGATAGCTACTAATACTGAGATTATAAAATGACACTAAGGTTCAGTCGAGGCTTCTCTGTCCTTCCAACATGCAGATGATTCTACGGAGCGGCACAGTTCAGGTTCAGGTGTTGGTTGCACTTTGCAGCTCGAGCTCTGAAGTGTCGGATTTGCTTCTTATCAGAGAGGTGTTACCAAAACCGACAAATCTCAGACCCTCAGGTGCAGCAAACACGTAAGTCACGAACAGTGCTTCCCACAGATTAATAGAAAACATTCCCCCCTATAACTGGAAACAGTGATGTGCAGGGAGGTGGGAATCAGGCAATGCTGGTGAAAAGATGCTAATTCGGCGTATTGATTTAAAAAATAACCAACGAAAAGTTAGAAACATAAACATCTGCTCCTGCAGCTGTACCACCCATGTTTTGCTGCCTATTAACTGACTGAGTGATTGTCTTGTGTTCACATATGCAGTTGACTGTTTAACTAAACTTAATTTTTGGTACTATAATGAGAAATCTATGTCCACTCGAGTGGAAATGACGTGTCGATTAATGCATTGACAGATACATTTTTTCAGCTCAGCTATTTGTTAAGCAAGAGTGGAGAGAAAAGGTACCATTAATCAGATTGAAGCTCCACAAATGCTGCTTTTCTTTGCAAAAATCTCACTTTAAACTGAATACCTTTTTAAACTGAATACCTTTGGGATTTGAACTTGCGATCTGGTATGATGACAGCCCTATTATATTATGTGAAGCCCCCAGTGACGATTAGAGCGATAAAATCCACTGATCTGTCATTTACTTCAGCTGTACAAGTAAAATCACAAGGAGCTGTTAATTCACTATTACTAAACAAAACTGGCAATTCCTAAGAATCAAAAAGCAATCAAATAATCAAATAAATCAGAGATCACTAATTTATCTCTGCTGCGTTTGTGCACTTGCAGTCAAGCTGTAAAATCAGGACACGCAGCATGTCGCTAAGTGTCTTGTACAATAAGCGGCTCACAGAAAGTAAGGGGGCCATGATAGTTGAGTTTTGGCCCCGTTGCTTCCAGCAAACGCTCTTAAGCACCGTCATCCAATTAGAGAAACCACAGTAGCTCATGAAGGTCGACACCAGTTCATCAGACTGCCACTGAGCCAGGCACCTAATGTCCTGCCTGGGTAAATAAAGCTCCAAGTAAATTAGCTCTGTTGGTCTGACGGATGAACGCCCAAAAAGCTGCTAGTGTTTATCTCAGTCCACTGTATGGTTCATACACTGCTTGATCAGGTTAGTTTAATGCCTGTCTTATGTGAAACAACAATAAAGAAGAAGATCCTCTTTTCTTTTTTATCATAACTGGCCCAGAGTGGTACTGCTGTGCTCTGTGGCTGCCCCGAGCTGCGGGATGCTTGATGCTCAGCAGGTCCACTAGCAGCAGAGATAAGATGTTCCACTCCAAATATGGCTGAGGCATTTAGGGTTCACTCCATTAATTGGGAGCGGTGCTGAGGAATTGGTGCGATTCTTGGAGAATAAACATGGTTGAGACATAAATGCCCACAGTGGTTGCCTGAGGCTGCGTTGGAGTTCCTCTGGGATGCTTTGAGGAAGATTTTGGAGCACTTCGGGTAGCTTTGTTCCACTAAATCTATATTAGGAGTACCTGTGTGCTTTCAAATGTTTCTGTGTTTTCACATTTTCATTGCAAGAGCGTCACAAAACCACAAATGACACATTACGAGAAGAGGGCACATTAAGTTATGATACTTTAAGAGTGAAAGAGTGAGTAAAACTGAAATATAGGGAGGGGGATTATTGACCTTGAATGACATTTTGGTTAAAATTAGCCAATCGCTACCTTCCTAAATATATTATTAGTAATAATGGTAGCAGGCGCTTCAGAGACACTTTTTTGGGAACTGCTGCATGGTTGGATGAGAGTGGCTCAGTTTGAGTTGTGATAAATTAAAGCAGAATTTCTCACATTAAACACAATCAGGGGACAGCAGCATGAAATCTGTCTGCAGGCTGCACTTTACTGAGGAGGAAGGTTTTCTGTCTCCTGTCATTGCCTGTAATTTAGCAGCAACCCCTAAAAGCAAAGCCCAGAGCCGGTTAACACAAGTCTGAATCACAGCAACAGCGTCCTGCAGGAGCCCGGGGTTGTGTTGTACTCACCAGGTATGCTCCGACGGTGCCCTGTGCCAACATGAGGGCGCATTCCGATATCAAGAATATCTTGATATTTGAGAAGCATGAGGAGTTTTTACGGAGGCCGTCTCCTTCCAACATGTCCCCGCCGCTGCTCCGGTCCGAGTCCCGGTGCTTCTTCACCTGCATCCTCCACGGCAGCCGCACGGCACGGCGAGAAACCGAAACACACACGCAGGAGGACAACCGCAGGAGGACACTGGCAGGTAGCGCGTTTCGCTTCCTCTCTCTCTCTCTCTGGGCGGCTGAACGCTACATTCGCGGTGCTCCTCGGCGCAGTTTGTGTCCCGAGTTCAACAAATTGTCCCCCGTTTGACACAGCTAAGAAACACACGTCCAAACTCCGAGGCTGTCTGCGGCTCTAAACATCGCCTCCTCGTCGACGCGCAGGAACATGTGAACTCCCTGAAGGTGTTAGCGAAGGCACAAGTGAACCACGGGCGCGAAAATGTCTGTCAAATAGCATGTTTGCACCGGCGGAGGTGTTTTTTTTTTTTTTTTCGCGGCAGGTGAAGGTTCCGCTTCGGTGTCTTGTTCTTCTTGTTTAACTGTCACAGTTCTGCCCGCCGTGTCTCTGCGCTCCCTCCTCTCCTCTCCTCTCCGCGGCTCTCCTCTGCCGGCTGCTGCTCGGCCCTAGAGGCGCTGTGTAGCAGCATCACAACTCCGCTCAACTTAGAGAAACCACTCCACTAGTCCTGTGGGGCTCCTTGTCTGTGTGTGTGTGTGTGGAGCTTCACGGGGAGTCTGGGATGACTTACTGCCTCTTTTCAACTTGTCATTTATCAGTTTCCCTTCTCTCTTCGAGGATTTTCCAGTTTAATCTAACAGAAACTGTACCTTTTGTTTATTTTAGAGTTAAGCTAACGCTAGCCGGCTAATCAGTTAGCTTATTAACAGAACGCAGTTCTTCTTTGTTGCTAAACCAGCTTGCGGGCGCACTACCGCCACCTACAGGTCAATAGTGCATTACAGCGCGTTAGCGGGCGATAGATAAATATATAAATAAAAGCTAATTTCACCCAATTAACCCTGTTTCCTTCAGGTCATTAATTAGATGACTGTATATTTCCCATGATGCATCTTCAAGAAGTCTCCCTACAGAAATAGGCCACTTAGTTTAGCTTTCTTTAATGCTAATGTTAGTTCCTTAGATTCAGGACAACTAAATGTTTAGCTAAAGTCGCAGAGGATGACTTTATTTTTAAAGAGATCATTTACAGTCAGCTAGGCAGCGCCATCCCAAAGAAACAAAGCTGGTGTCTGTGGCAAATTAGGAATAGTAGTCAAACTGTTATAGTTCATCTTCTCTGTGACTCTATAAAAGATGAACAAAGTGAAAATAATGTGACCCATTGGTTGTCGAGTTTGTAATTCAACCATCACCATATTGGTCTTTTGAAACCACACACAAAGAAAGAGGTAAAATGGACTGAAAACTAACTTAGCCAATATGTTTTTAAAACCACAGCACATGATGCTTTCCCTTTTTTTTTCTTTTTTTTTTTTACAACCAACACTTGTACTGTCTCTGTTACTCAACAGACTGGACTGTTTTATCACTGCATCTTATTTTGCACCAATTACAATTTATTGCACTCCTTTTTACATCTGTAAATACGCTGTACTGCCATCTGTACATATCTATCTACTTACAAGGAAGTATTTTACTACACTATCCATTGAACGGCATTCCTTGTTTCTTAGTGTCCTGTTTCTTAGCGTCTGTCTTTTTTGTTTTTCTACTGAGCCCTGCATGTTTGCACTGGGGTTTGAGGGAAGCGGTATTTCAGTCCTGTCTGTTTCATGTACTTATGAGGGAATTGACAAAAAAGTTGACTATTTGACTTTGGTGTTACTAACCTGTCAATCCCAGGGTTGACCCCACTTTAAACAAATCCTGCTTTATTGTCTGTTTTACTCTAAATTAAAGCATAATTTACAAAATGAACACCGTGCTGTTTCAAATGAAAATTGAAACTAGCAGTTGAGACCACAAACTCATGAATAAAATGTTTATTGAAGTAACAAATCAAGGGAGAATCAGAGTCGTTTTCTCATAGATTTCTATACAGTCTTTTTGTAAACAGAACTCCTCCTACTGGCTGTTAGAGAGAATAACCGTCAGCCCCCTGTGGCTACATCCATCTTTTATATAGAATCTATGGGTGCACACTGGCCCTAAAAGCATTTCTCCACCATGTCTACCATACACAATCACTGAAAACCCCACAAGATATATTTTATCATCAGAATTTGATCCTTTTGGTCCAACAACATTTGTAACGGCAGTAATCTCAGTCCCACATGCTCTATATGAGCTCAGCGGAGAAGAATGCTAATGTGCATGATCTATGGGTCTAAATTTAGAGAAGCGTACAGAACATCCAGATAATCTATTTCAAGGCATAAATTTGGGACACTTTTTTAGACTTATGCATCACTGAGAAACTTTGTCAGCAGCCAAGTGACCCTTGTACAGCATCATTAGTATGGTAGCTAGCAGACAAGGTGTATATACTGAAATTGCATAAACAGCATTAAAATTTCCCCATTTTTTTGAAAAAAATAAGCACACATCCCTCAGGGTTTTGTTAGTACAGTTAACCAAGAACAAACATGACTGAAAGCTAAGCAAAACAAGCAAAAAAGCAGAAAAATATATCTAAAATCTATATATTTGCTAGATTATTATTGCACCATGAACATTATTGAAATCTTCTTTACGTGCATGCATATATCTGTGCATGTGTATAGTTTTTAACTTTAGTTCTTTGAACTAATTACTGATATTTTACCATTTGTTATTAAATTACAGATTTAGATTTTGGTTTTGATTCCTTTTTTGGTAGCTTTAACTCAACCTCGTGACCTCTCAAGTTCTAACTGTATGTTGTATTTTTAAAGAACCTAATTTTGCCCTGCATATCTTCGTTAACGTCAAACATCAATAAAATGTGGAAGTAACCATAAAATAGCTCATGTTCAGACAGCAAAAGCATTTAAGGCTGCAACTGAAGAGGGTTTATGTTATAGGCTAATCTGCTGATTATTTTCTTGGCTAATCATTTGCTCTGTGTCTCCAAACCAAGAAACAGTTTGTCACACAAATAAAACTTGTCGTTTTTACAGTTCAGTTTTGTAGGGAATGATTAAACAAAAACTAAGAAAAGTAAGTAGTAAGCTTTAGTGCTGGAGGCAGATTTTACTTCTATTGGACAGAATCAGACTATTTTCAGTCTTCCTGTTATACTAAGTTAATTGCCAGCTGCTGCGTCATATCTTTTGAACAGATGTGTCAGGTATCAACCTTCTTATCAAACCCGTATCAAGAAACTGAATGATCATATTTCTCAAAACAATTCCTCAAAACAGCCGAGCTGCCAGTTAAATCTGTTGCTGAACTAATGAAACAACTGACTAATCCTTGCAGCTTTCCCTTTTTTAATGATGCCTTGCCAGATGTATAGCGGGAGTCGTGATGTTTGCACAGTGTTTTCAGCCTTTATTATTGGATTATCATGTTGTCATAATGTCTGGGATGAGGTATTGCCACGGCCATGATGTAATGTAACGACATAACGCGATGATGATTGGGTGGAACTAAACAGGATGATAAACAAATGTTGCGTAAAGGCTGTGTGGGTTCTCTGCACAGCTGTATGCACAGTTTTGGATCCAGTAGCAGCAGCAACATGAGGACATGTAAAGGTCAAGGAGATGAGCTGGTAACTGACGAAGTGTGAAATATGTTTTTGAAAAAAAAAAATAAATAAACATTTAAAAGCTAGTCAGTGACATGCAGACAGTTTAGTGGGCTATTATTAGATTTGGTAGATATTTTTCCCTTAGGATTTGCTCATTTGTGTCTGTTTTATTGTATTTTGGATGGAATATTTGACCTTAGATGTCTCCCAGTTATTGTTAGATTAACTGATCATAAAAAACAGGCATTAGTTACAGTTTTAAATGTGGCTACTGCCTGAACATGAACTACTTCTGGGTTAATTTGTCTTTTGTTGATCGGTTAATTGAGGTATCAAATATAAAGTTCTTAATCATCACAATTAAAAGTCTGACTGTATATTATCAGGTAGAACTTAAGCATATATTGCTGTGTCTGTGTAATTAAAAAATGCTAATAAGAAGATTGATCTTTGGAGACCTTGTGAGTAGAATAAATTTGTAAAAGGTATTTAATTAAAGTATTTTCTTCCAGTAAAACATTCAAAACCATTTAATTTGTCATAGTGAACATGAATTAAAGGTTTGAACTTGTCGCACTGAATGCTGCGGGAAAATGTAATCTATCAATATCATAGTTTTCCCAATATGAATAGATTTTTCCCACAGTTCCACTCTTGTTGTAAACCCAGAGGGCTTGAAACCGACTGGCTTCCACAGCACAAACAAGGAGCCAAAGCACAATGAAAACTATAAATGATCACTGTGAGATTTAAAAGTCGGCTGTGATTCGGGCCAGCCTCCTCATTCTCGGACTGAGCTTTGGCAGCTGTCCAAACCACAATGATCATGAATCGTAGACGCTCCCTCACTCTTGACCGTGCAGCACACTCCCACGCAGAAATCCTTCCCACACTTCTGAACGCTGCTTCCTACGTGCAGCCTGCTGGGAAAAGCAAATCGTAGACTGTCAGGCCAGCAGTTGTAGTGTCAGATGCCTCAATCAAACAAGCTGTGTTACGGTGTTAACTTCCAACCGAGCAGCGACGTGCCAGATCTGAGAGTATGTAAATAGTGAGAAATGTACAGCAGAACGGTTTGAACCACATGCTAGTTTCAAACCAGAGATTATGGTTGAAGCACCCAGTGACCTGCACAGCTGCAGCAGCAACCTGTGGTTATGAGTATGTGGCATTTACTGAATATTGTTATTATTTAGTGACGCAAGAATGCATCTCTAACCCTAGTTCCTGGTGTTTTTAGCTTCTGACCCCTACTTCTGCTTTAATCGATGGTCATGGTTGAACAACATCCACCTGTACATCTTACCGATACTGGAATGTCAATTTCTGTAACTTTTTGACACCAACAATACCACATTCATACCCAAATCATTCACGCATAGTTTAGGATTAGAGCTTCTTTCTGAGTCCTTCTTTACACAACTATTTCCAGTGTTGTTAGGCAACATGTTGCAGTCGTTGTTTTAAAATCTACCCCTCAACCTTAAATGCCCTGCACACCTACACAGGGGCTTTTAGTTTCTCTACCTGACTAGATCTCCAGCCCTTTTAAAGTATAGTGTACAAAGATACTGCATGATTTCACCAATGTCAATGAATTAATAAAAATATATTTAAACAGCAAGTCTGTTTCCATTGCAGCAGCATCATAAAAATACACAGTTTAGGTTTCATATCTACAGAGCACATAATAAAGCCTGATTTGTCAACTGCCTGGATAACAATAAAAGCAAAGGAAACAGGCCGGACGGGAGGGGAATTCTTGACCTTGAATGACATTTTGGGTAAAATTAGCCAATTACCGCCTTCCCACATATATTAAGGTTTTTATTATTAATGCTAACCAGAGCTTTAAAGCTGCTCTTTGCTAACTGCTGCACGCTCGGTTTAAGTTTGAGTTGTGGTGCATTAAAGAAAAATCAGACATAATGAAAGACAAGCAGCTGGATATTTTCTCACAATAAAAAACAAACAGAGGACAGCAGCATGAAATCTGTCCTGCAGGCTGCACTTTACTGAGGAGGAGGCAGGTTTCTGTGTGCTGTTGTTGCTCTGCTGCATGTAATTTAGAAGCAACCCCAAATGCAAAGTCCACAGTAAAAGTACAGGCAGAGTGAAGCCTAAAAGAGCTCGAACTGGGCTCCAGCAGTGCTCTGTGCCACCAAGAGGAGATTACAATATCAAGATACTCAGTTACTTAATTCTTTAAAACAACACTCCATATTAAAGGCAACATACAGTTATATACAGCTAATCGATTATTATAGATAACTATTGTGATAATGATTATTACAGAACAGTTCTAGCTTGTAATGCTGGTTCCACAAGGCCGTCTCAATGAGTTTGGCCTTTTTCTGCCAAAAACAGAAAGTAAAATTTACTGTGGACCTGCCAGAAAACAGCATCAGTTCATTGACTTTCCCTGTTGTGTGTGGATGAGCACTTTGGGTTCCTATTGGTCATTTATTGTCATGGAAGCTTTGTGAAAGTTCTCAAAGAACAGGAGAGAAAGTGAAACAATTCAGACAGTGGTAGACTTACTGCATCTGACTATGGTATACTGTGCCAGACAACAATTAATGCTTATTTTCAGTCCTGGCGCACTTTATCCGTCCGTCAGACTGGGCTATTTTCATGCCAGTATTGTGTAATCTGAACTGGACACTTTGGTCTTATGTGTGGACAAGAAATGAACAGTTTTTTACCCAGATTTCCATTTTAATTGAAGGATTTTAGAGGTGATTACACAATTACACAAGAAAAAAGCCCCAAAAAAAAACTAAACTGGTGAAGTGTTGCTTGAGGTGTGAAAATGGAAAATGTTAATGTTTTCAAGAGGCATTGACTAGTGTTTGAGAGGCTGCAATGTATCGTTACTGTCACTATCAAATATATTTGTTATTTTAAAAAAAGTTGTAATCATTTTATGAGTTTTATATTTATCTTGGGACTCATTCAGGATTGTTTTGACCTCCAGGTTAGAAATTATCGCTCTAAACTTTGAACAGCCATCATTCCAAGTTGTGCAGAACAACGAAAGAGTCCAGAAATGCGCTTTTTATATTTGATATTATGTTTAAGTACAGATTGAAAATGAACAAAATAAAGGTGAGATCTAAGGTCATTTCTGCCAAATATCAGTAGATGCTGTTTCGTGAGATTTCTATACAGTTCTGTTGTTATTATCAGAAATCTGTCTGTACTGTGTACGTCAGATCAGTTTTAACAACAATAGTAGATTGTAATGCAGAAATGTGTGTGTTTCTGCGAAATCCCTTTGCAGCCCAGTGAGTGTGCGATCATAAAAGTGTGTGTGTGTGTGTGTGCGTGTGTGTGTGCACCACTGTTTACATACAGTAGACGTGCAGGGACATGAGTCAGGTAGTAGCAGGCAAAGGGCGGAGACAGCTCGGACCGGTGCCAGGAATGTATGAATGGGGAAGCCTGCAGAGTATTGTTCTGCCCTCTGAAACAGCTGCTATTTATAGGGCCAACTGTGGAAAAGAAGCCCAACCCATCTGCTGGGAGACATTGGGAAAATTGGAGGATTCTAAGGAATGACTGCGAATACAAACAATACCGTACTGTAACATTTCCTGTTTAAACTGACTGCACTACCTGTTATTTCACAATATTTATCGAAGAAAAGCTAAACTTTGCCAAAAAATATATATAGCTACCCTTGTTTTTTGTCATGCAACCTCTCAAAAATATAGCATTGTCTTGAGTTAATGTTTTTATGCATGCTGCAGATGCCCATGACCTCTGGTTTGTCCCACTGGTTCTAAGTTACATGCTGGAATTATACATTTCAAGTGTTCTGATGGGTTCTGATTTCATTATGGAAATGAGATCTAACATTTGAAATATAAAGGCAGCACAATAACACTGCAAAACAGTTGAATATTCACTGACATGCACTTGAAATGTAAAGGATAAAGGGCTAAAACTGCATTTGCATTGTGAAGACAAGCAGCAACAATTTAGATGATGTTACCCTGTATGTAATAATTCCAAAATAAAGAATGTACTGTGTGTTGAAAATGTTGAGCAATGAATGCACAGGGTGGGCCATAAGTTTCTATACATAGAAAAAGTATAATGTATATTTTTTTATGTTTCAGATATCCTAGGCAGTGTGTTTGATGCTATCTCTGGGGGCACTTGAAGGCCGTGGTGTACCAGGTGAAGATACGAGGCATAAATCATCTCAAGGAACGTATCACCAACGTCATTACACGCATAAGTTCAGCTGTGCTAATGCAAGTTCATCAACAGTGGAAAACACATAATATGTGTTTTCAAAACAATGGTAATCGTATAGAGCACATTCTATAAATAAAAACGGTTGTCCAACATAAAATGTTTATTTTTCCGATGCATGGAAACTTATGGCTCACCCTGTATATCATCAGGGCTTAAATATATGGACATATAGATTCACAGCCAAACATTTTAAATAGAATTAAAGCTGCAAGCAGCGTTGGACGGGTCCTCGCATCCTTGCTGGTCGGCGAATCCACGCACGTCCGCCAGGTGGCGCTGCGACCGAGAGTGAATGTCGGCCTACGGATGCGATGAGGGCTGGACTCTGATCACACGTGTAAAATTTCAGGTAGATTGGAGCATGTTTAGGCTACTTATTGAGTTTTTACTGTCCATCCACCAGGTGGCGCTGCGACCGAGAGTGTATATTGGCCTATGGATGTGATCAGGGTCGAACTCTGATCACACATATAAAATTTCAGGCATATCGGACCATGTACAGGCCAGTTATAGAGCATTTCCTTCCATCCACCAGGTGGCGCTATGACTGTGGCTGTATTTCAGCATGTGAATGTCATCAGGGCAGGACTCTGATCACACGTGTAAAATTTCACGCAGATTAGAGCATGTTCAGGCTACTTATAGAGGTTTTCCTGTCCATCCACCGGGTGGTGCTGTGACCGAGAGTGTATATTGGCCTATGGATGTGTTGAGGGTCAGACTCTGATCACACATATAAAAGTTCAGGCAGATTGGACCATGTACAGGCCAGTTATAGAGCATTTCCTTCCATCCACCAGGTGGCGCTATGACTGTGGCTGTATTTCAGCATGTGAATGTCATCAGGGCAGGACTCTGATCATACTTGTAAAGTTTGAGGCAGATTGGAGCATGTTTAGGGCAGTTACACAGCAGTTGATGTTTCATGGTGAAGCATCAAAGTTCAGGAGACCGCCATGGCCACGCCCTCAGACTTTTGCGGAGCATTTTGATAACTTTTGATCACCCATGCCTGGAGTACATCCTGGCCAAATTTCAGCTCTGTCGGTGTTACCCTGTTTGAGTTGATAGCTTTTGAAAATGTCTAAAAATGACCCAAAATCGTCAAAACATATGACATATAATTCAAAATGGCCGACTTCCTGTTGGATTTTGGCCATGGGTGTCAATTACATTTTTGTGCGTCTTGACAAGTTACACATGCCTACCAAGTTTCAGAACTGTAGGTCACACATACGGCCCGTAGTAAATGTTTGAAATTTTCCAGGTGGCGCTATGGAGCCATTTTGCAACAGTCATGTGCAGTTTGTGTAAAATATCAAATATTTCAGCAGTCCTGATGTGTCTAGCAATTTTGGCGAGCATATGAGCGTTCCTAACCTGTCAAAAAGTATTTTGTCTGTCACGGCAACATTGCGTTGCCATGGCAACAGTGTTTCATGAATCGTCAAAATCTTCACACTGTGGCATCGTCCAGGTGTGACCACTCACCTGACCAATTTTCAGAATGATATGACAAAGTTTGAGGCAATGGTAGGTGCAAATGTAATGACAATTTCTTTCTGTTGCCAATAGGTGGCGCTATGAGTATTTCTAAATTTAAGGATGTGGATGTGTTCAGACCCGGACTGGTCTCCACCATATCAAGTTTGGTCCGGATTGGACCATGTCCAGCTGAGATATTAATAATTCAATTTTCATGGCGAGAAATCGAAATTCGCTGTGCCGCCACAGACACGCCCCTTGATGACGAGTCACCATTTTCTCTGGGAATCATCATCAATGTGTTCTGGCTTATGTCACCAAATTTGAGGTGA
This sequence comes from Amphiprion ocellaris, assembly GCF_022539595.1. NCBI lineage: Eukaryota > Metazoa > Chordata > Actinopteri > Pomacentridae > Amphiprion > Amphiprion ocellaris. The sequence goes on from NC_072768.1 coordinate 10,848,920, forward strand.
ATCTGATCAACGTGCTAAGAATAGTACATAAAAGTATAAAAAATGTCAATTTCCTGCTACCACAAGGTGGCGCTATGACTGTCAATGTACATAACCACATGGATGTCGTCAGGGCTGGACAGTGATCACACATGTAAAATTTCAGAAAGATTGGAACATGTTCCTGAAAGTCAGGCACCACTTCCTGTTTAATGGCGAAGGATCAATATTTTTGATGACCACCATGGCCACGCCCTTTGGCTTTTGCACAGCATTTTGATAACTTTTCATCAGGTAGGGCTGTTGCATATACTGGGCAAATTTGGCGTCTCTCGGACTTACCTCCGCTGAGTTATTAATCTCAGAAAATCCACAGCTAATTCAAGATGGCCGACTTCCTGTTGGGTTTAGGGCGTGGCCATGATTGACTTTTTCGTGTGTCCTGATGTGCTGAATATGCACGCAAAGTTTTGTAACTGTAGATGAAACATCCTGCCAGTTGGCCTAATGAACACTTTTTGCAAGTTTGTAGGGGGCGCTATGGAGGCATTTTGGTAAATACATGCAAAAGTCCCACAAAATATCAAATTTTTCGCCAGTCCTGATGTGTGTGCCAACTTTCATGCATTTTGGGGTATGATAAGGTCCCCAAAAATGCATTTCCCCCGTCGCACAAAGAAAAATAATAATAATAAACCCAAGGGTTCCAATAGGGTCTTCGCACCATTCGGTGCTCGGACCCTAATTAAAGCTGCAAGCAGCGTTGGACAGGTCCTCGCATCCGTGCGGCCCGGCTGGCCCACGCATGTCCACCAGGAGGCGCTGCAACTGAGACAGTAAAGTTTCAGGCAGATTGGACCATGTACAGGCTACTTACACAGCACTTCCTGTTTCATGGTGAGAAATCCAAAATGGCCGCCAGGTGGCGCATAGATGTGATTTGGGCCGGACTCTGATCATACCTGTAAAATTTCAGGCAGATTGGAGCATGTACAGGCTGGCTACACAGCACTTCCTGTTTCATGGCGAGACATTCAAAATGGCCGCCAGGTGGTGCTATGACTGTGAGTGTACATCGACCTATGGACGTGATTAGGGCTGGACTCTGATCACACATGTAAAGTTTGAAGCAGATTGGAGCATGTACAGGCTAGTTAGATAGCACTTCCTGTTTCATGGCGAGACATTCAAAATGGTCGCATTGCACTGGTCACTATGGCCACGCCCTCAGACTTTTGCAGAGCATTTTGATAACTTTTGATCAACCATGACTGGTGTCCATCCTGACCAAATTTGAGCTCTCTCGTGGTTACGCTGTTTGAGTTAATAGCTTTTGAAAATGTCCAAAAATGACAAAATTGTCCAAAATATGAATCATATTTCAAAATGGCCGCATTCCGTGGCTCGCCATTTCCACGCCCTCAGACTATTGCGGAGCGTTTTGATAACTTTTGATCACCCATGACTGGAGTACATCCTGGCCAAATTTCAGCTCTGTCGGGGTTACGCTGTTTGAGTTTATAGATTTTGAAAAATGTCCAAAAATGACACAAAATTGTCCAAAATATGAGTCATAATTCAAAATAGCCGACTTCCTGTTGCATTATGGGTAATGATGCAAGAGGCTTTTTTGTGCGTCTTGATGAGTTACATATGTGTACCGAATTTCGTAGCTCTAGGTCAAACTCGGTCCGGGGGCTAAATTTTCTTAGTTTTCTAGGGGGCGCTATTGAGCCATTTTGGCACGCACGCATGCCATTTCCCTAAAATATCGAATTTTTCGCCGGTCCTGATGTGTGTGGCGATTTTCATGCGTTTTCGTGTATGTTTAGGGCGTCAAAAAGGCCGATTTCGACACCTAAAAAGAAAGTATAATAATAACTAGAGAGGCGACACATTCACATAGAAAATCCAACAATTCCTTCTGTTTTTACAGTTTGTGACTCTGGTAAATGGTGTCATTTTTCAAAGCTGGTGGGTTTTGGGCTTCACAGATTGAACCTAAATGCTTTTCTTAAACAAACTGCTGAGCTGCTGCACAGTGAAATGTTTGAGTGGAGCTCAGGATGAAAGCATCAGAGCTGTTTTACATGTTTTTATGTTCAGCTAATATCATTTCCTCTGGACAATGTTTGTGGTGTTAGAAGTGGACGTTTGTAGGGAGTTTTCAGTTGTGATACTTTAATGCATAAATATTTGCAGTGGTGGTTTCACTGCAAGCATCTACTGATGTCACCAGTGAAGTAAATAAAAACAGCATTTGTTGAACTTTACGCCTCTCAGTATCTGCAGTTAGTTTAGCTGAATCAATGCAAAGATATTTCTATTTTTCTACATGACAGGAATGTCAGTGAAATCCAAATGCTAAGAATAAACCAGTGATCTGCCTGGTCACAGATCCCACTTTAATCCAAAATAAAGACTTTGCAAGGAAATGAACTTGAAATATGAGCCACCAGTAAAAGTTGTGATCAGACAGAAGGGCCTGTATTTTATCTTTGGAGAAGTTTAACATGTAAGTTTGTGCAGCTGATCAGTGGTGAGGCCTGTGGATGACTGGAGATGTGTGTGGACACTTAGACGAAGCAGCAAATGTGTTGAAAATGAGTTGTCTTCTCAGAGTCTTGAAGATGTTTTGTCAGAGCTAAGAAAGAAGTAAGAGATCCTGCAGGTGATTGTTGAGTGGTGTTGAGGAATTTGAATGTAGAGGAATAGCAAAGAGATTTTGAAGATATTTAAGCCATAAGTTGTATTTTATTTGTTTGCTGTTCTCTCCCATTTGTAGTGAAGAGAAGTGATTTGACATGAAGAATGTGATTTGTGTGGCTTTGAAATTGTGTTAAAATGTAAAAATGAGTGATGAGGAGAAGAGTGTGACTTTTTAGTATTGTGTTTTTTTAGCGTGTTCTTTAAAAGTTGTAGGTAGATCATGTTCTTTTTTTGATTTTGTGGATTGTTTTTTTTTTCTTTCAGTGTTGATGTCACCGCCTTGACGAATAGAAGAAAAGCCTGTATTTGGGTATGTAGGACCGGTAGTCCAGAGGTAGTGATGGTGGTTTGGAACCTGGAGAGTGCAGGTTCAATCCCCCACTCTGCTCAAGCTTTTTTTTCACATTTGGGCAAAATTCGCCAAAAATCTTCTTGAAAGACAGTTAAGAATAAGAATTAATAATAAAAACTTTACGCTCTTTACGCTCTTTACGCTCTTTACGCTCTTTACGCTCTTTACGCTCTTTACGCTCTTTACGCTCTTTACGCTCTTTACGCTCTTTACGCTCTTTACGCTCTTTACGCTCTTTACGCTCTTTACGCTCTTTACGCTCTTTACGCTCTTTACGCTCTTTACGCTCTTTACGCTCTTTACGCTCTTTACGCTCTTTACGCTCTTTACGCTCTTTACGCTCTTTACCTTTTTCGGGCAACTTCTTGGTTTTGCTGGAACCACCCTTCAACTCCAATCCACTGACACTCCACACCACAGACCACAACCTTTACACTCCGCTATCATCCTCCACAAGGTTCCCAGTGGGGATTCGAACCGTGACCCTCCACATGACAGACACACAACCTATGTGTGAGCTATCTTTCACACAAGGTCCTTCGTGGACTTTGTTGTAATGATGGTTGAAAGAGGTTGTCATACAGCCAAAGTATGTATATATTGTAACTAAAGCTGCTGTAACAATGTAAATTTCCCCTGGAGTGGGGAGAAATAAAGAACTTTATCTTATCTTTATCTTATCTTAAAAAGTGTCAAAAGAGCCCTGGGCTGGATTCGAACCAAAAACCTCCTGGATGAGAGGCAGATAACTTACCACTGCGCTATCCTTCCTACTGGGTGTAACTGTTAGTTTTCGTAAATGATGGTACACAAAACTATTAAGGAGGTGAAGATAATAAAGGTACTAAGGTGGATTTCAACCGGGGACCTTCAACATGCCAGGCAAAAAATTTACCTCTACACCACCTGTCCTACAAGATGTTGCTCTAACTTTGCTTAAATGATGCTAGCAATTAGTACTGGAGCATCCAAAGGACACATAAAAAGTGTCAGTGGGGATTTGAACCATGGACCTTCAACATGTGATGCACAGAACTTACCTTTGCACCACATTTCCTACAAGGTGTTGTTGTAAATTGGCTTAAATGATGGCATCAATCAGTACTGGAGCAATCAAAGGACAAATAAAAAGTGTGAGTGGAGATTTGAATCATGTGAGGTACAGAACTTACATTGTAGGTCTGTTTCTGAGACTGAATACACCCAATCTCGTCTGATCTGCAAAGCTAAGCAGGGTTGGGCCTGGTTAGTATTTGGATGGGAGACTACCTGGGAATACCAGGTGCTGTAAGGTTTTTACTTCTCCTCACAACCTGAACAAGACACTGCTGGTCATTCACTAGAGACAGCTATCAACTAAAACCTCTTGGTTTCTTTATTATACACTCTATGAGGTGGATAAGCTGCAGCTCATGCTGATTTATTGCTGATTCTGGTTGGAGCCAAAGAACAAAGGCGTCACCTGTTGGAGCAGCTGATGTCCTGCAGCCTCTTCACCACAGAAAGCCTCTGACACCTTCAATTCTTTACACTCTGACTGCAAGACACCAATCACATAGGAACATATACATGTGTGGAACAAAGAGCTGAGCTGACACTCAACATGTGTTTGACCATTTATTGATAAAGACATTCAAACATGTCTAGAGATAGAACACCAACGCACGGTGTAAGAAAGGTCAGAACAGACTTCACCTGCTCAGGAAACTGAGGTCCTTCGGGGTGCAGGGAGCAATTCTGAGGACCTTTTATGGTTGTGTGGTGGTATCAGCCATCCTGTATGGAGTGGTCTGCTGGAGCAGCAGCATCACGGCTGCAGACAGGAAGAGACTAAAGAAACTGGTTAAGAAAGTAAGCTCTGTCCTGGGCTGGTGTTAGACAGGAGGATGATGACAAAGCTGTTGTCTATCATGGAGGACATCTCCCACCCCCTGCAGGAAACAGGACCATCACCGGCAGCTCCTTCAGGGACAGACTGCTTCACCCACAATGTTTGAAGGAGGTCCTTCCTTCCTGCAGCAGTCAGACTGTGTTCAATCAAGCCTGCTCCCAGTAGTTCAGATCACCCATGAAGTAACTGCAATAAAATGTAAATAAGTCAATATGTGCAATTTCACAAGGGTTTTTTTTTTTACAAGCATTTCTATTTCTTCTCTAAGGAGAAAGCATCTATTTATATCTGTGCACTGAGTGCTGCTTTTCTTTTTACTTTTTTCCTATCTGCTACTGCCACACTGAAAATTTCCCCACTGCAGAATCTACCTATCCATCCATCTATCTATGGTCCATCTACCTCCCTACCTATCTATCCATCCATCCATCCATCCATCCATCCATCTCTCTCATAGGTGTGGGGGTTGATTCACCTGTTCTCAATCACCTTAATCCACGAAGGCCCGGTTCTTCATTCTTCCGCTCTCTGCCAGACCAGAGACTTTGAAACCAGAACCTTTCTCCTACAATTAGTCTGGTTTCCCCTTTTTGTTTTCACCTTGGTTTAGTTATCCTTTCTGTGTTGGTTTTAGTTTCATTCGTTAAATAAACTCCTTGTAATCTTTGACCTGTGTCTGCAGATGTCCTGTGACACCAATGATCCCATCTGATATTTAGCATGTTTTCAATTATTGGTCCCATTTCTTAAAAAAAAAAGCCCCCTGAAATCTGATCAGATAAATGAATGTGAAACTACTTTGGGTCTGCTGCAGCTGCCTCCCTCTGATCTTGTTCCTGCCCACAGCACAATCTGATCAGTGAAACACTGAAGGACAACTTCAGCATGTAAAACATAAATAAGCAAAGGCTGCAACTCGTGATTATTTTAATTTTAACTTAACTTTATGTGCTGTTCAAAAACTTTATTTTTTTCTGCAAATGTGTAGTGATTCCAAATCTTGGTTATTGATCTCCTTGATTACAAAAAAAATCTGTATCGACCCGGAAAAAAAACAAACATGTCAGGCACCCTATGATGTTAACTGTTTGCCTGAATGTTTTTGTTTAAAATCCTCAGTAATAACCTTTGACTGGTTGCTCTTAACCCTGTAAAACTCACTGCTGCAAAAATACAACATCAGCTTATTTTTTAATTACTATTTTCTATTATATATATCTGAAATAAACCCTAATCTGGGGTCTGACAGCAGCGTGAGGTCAAAGAAGCTGCCATCAGCTGCTGCACTTCTGTCCGTCCAGCAGATGGAGCCATGGAGCTGCAGTGAAGTGAAGAGCAGCACAAGGCAACCACCACTTCCATCCACTGACGCATTCAATCTGACTGACGCTAATGTTTTATTGACTTCCAACCACTAAACCAATAAAAGCTGCAAGCAGCGTTGGACGGGTCCTCGCATCCGAGCAGCCCGACTGGCCCACGCATATCCACCAGGAGGCGCTGCAACTGAGAGAGTAAAGTTTCAGGCAGATTGGAGCATGTACAGGCTACTTACACAGCACTTCCTGTTTCATGGCGAGAAATCCAAAATGGCCGCCAAGTGGTGCAAAGATGTGATTAGGGCCGGACTCTGATCATACATGTAAAATTTCAGGCAGATTGGAGCATGTACAGGCTGGTTACACAGCACTTCCTGTTTCATGGCGAGAAATCCAAAATGGCCGCCAAGTGGCACAAAGATGTGATTAGGGCTGGACTCTGATCATACATGTAAAATTTCAGACAAATTGGAGCATGTACAGGCTAGTAAGACAGCACTTCCTGTTTAATGGCGAGGAATCCAAAATGGCCACCAAGTGCCACAAAGATGTGATTAGGGCCGGACTCTGATCATACATGTAAAATTTCAGACAAATTGGAGCATGTACAGGCTAGTTAGACATGACTTCCTGTTTCATGGCGAGAAATTCAAAATGGCCGCCAGGTGGTGCTATGACAGTGAGTCTATATCGACCTATGGATGTGATTAGGGCTGGACTCTGATCACACATGTAAAGTTTTGAGGCAGATTGATGCATGTCCCAGGCTAGTTAGACAGCACTTCCTGTTTCATGGCGAGACATCCAAAATGGCCGCATTCTGCTGGTCACCATGGCCACACCGTCAGACTGTTGCAGAGTATTTTGATAACCTTTGATCAACCATGACTGGTGTCCATCCTGACCAAATTTGAGCTCTCTCGTGGTTACGGTGTTTGAGTTAATAGCTTTTTAAAATGTCCAAAAATGACAAAATGTCCAAAATATGAATCATATTTCAAAATGGCCGCATTCCGTGGCTCGCCATTTCCACGCCTTCAGACTTTTGCGGAGCGTTTTGATAACTTTTGATCACCCGTGATTGGAGTACATCCTGGCCAAATTTCAGCTCTCTTGGAGTTACGCTGTTTGAGTTTATAAATTTTTAAAAAATGTCCAAAAATGACACAAAATTGTCCAAAACATGACTCATAATTCAAAATGGCCGACTTCCTGTTGCATTATGGGTAATGATGCAAGAGGCTTTTTTGTGCGTCTTGATGAGTTACATATGTGTGCCGAATTTCAGAAGTCTAGGTCGAACGCTGTCCGGGGGCTGAATTTTCGTAATTTTCTAGGGGGCGCTATTGAGCCATTTTGGCACGCACGCGTGCCATTCCCCTAAAATATCAAATTTTTCGCCGGTCCTGATGTGTGTGGCGATTTTCATGCGTTTTCGTGTATGTTTAGGGCGTCAAAAATGCGTTTTCCCCGTCCGTAGAAAAAAGTATAATAATAATAATAATAATAATAATAATAATAATAATAATTAAAGCTGCAAGCAGCGTTGGACGGGTCCTCGCATCTGAGCGGCCCGGCTGGCCCACGCATATCCACCAGGAGGCGCTGCACCTGAGAGAGTAAAGTGTCAGGCAGATTGGACCATGTACAGGCTACTTACACAGCACTTCCTGTTTCATGGCGAGAAATCCAAAATGGCCGCCAAGTGGCGCAAAGATGTGATTAGGGCCGGACTGTGATCATACATGTAAAATTTCAGGCAGATTGGAGCATGTACAGGCTGGTTACACAGCACTTCCTTTTTCATGGCGAGAAATCCAAAATGGCCGCCAAGTGGTGCAAAGATGTGATTAGGGCTGGACTCTGATCATACATGTAAAATTTCTGGCAGATTGGAGCATGTACAGGCTGGTTACACAGCACTTCCTTTTTCATGGCGAGAAATCCAAAATGGCCGCCAAGTGGTGCAAAGATGTGATTAGGGCTGGACTCTGATCATACATGTAAAATTTCTGGCAGATTGGAGCATGTACAGGCTGGTTACACAGAACTTCCTGTTTCATGGCGAGAAATCCAAAATGGCCGCCAAGTGGTACAAAGATGCGATTAGGGCCGGACTCTGATCATACATGTAAAATTTCAGGCAGATTGGAGCATGCACAGGCTAGTTAGACAGCACTTCCTGTTTAATGGCGAGACATTCAAAATGGCCGCCAGGTGGTGCTATGACTGTGAGTGTATATCGACCTATGGACGTGATTAGGGCTGGACTCTGATCACACATGTAAAGTTTGAAGCAGATTGGAGCATGTACAGGCTAGTTAGATAGCACTTCCTGTTTCATGGCGAGACATTCAAAATGGTCGCCAGGTGGCGCTATCACTTTCACTGTATATTCGTCTATGGAACTCATCAGGGCCGGACTCTGATCACACGCAATTTGTAAAATTTCAGGCAGATTGGAGCATGTACAGCAGAGTTAGACACCACTTCCTGTTTCATGGCGAAGGATCAATAATTTTGGGGGTCGCCATGGCCACGCCCTTTGAGTTTTGCGGAGCATTTTGATATCTTTTCATCATGAGGCAGTGTTGCACGTACTGGCCAAATTTGACGTCTCTCGGACTTACCCCCACTGAGTTATTAATCTCAAAAAATTTACAGCTAATTCAAGATGGCCGACTTCCTGTTGGATTTACAGTATGGCCGTGATTGACTTTTTTGGGTTTCCTGATGTGCTGAATATGCCTACAAAATTTTGTAGCTGTAGATGAAACGTCGTGCAAGTTGGCCTAATGACCAAATTTTCAATTTTCCAGGGGGCGCTATTGAGCCATTTTGGCACGCACGCGTGCCATTCCCTTAAAATATCAAATTTTTCGCCGGTCCTGATGTGTGTGGCGATTTTCATGCGTTTTCGTGTCTGTTTAGGGTGTCAAAAATGCGTTTTCCCCGTCCGTAGAAAAAAGTATAATAATAATAATAATAATAATAATTCCTAGGGTTTCAATAGGTTCCTCGCACCACTTCGTGGTGCTCGGACCCTAATAATTCCTTGCATTCCAATAGGGTCTTCGCACCATTCGGTGCTCGGACCCGAATAACCCAATTGTATCGCAGTAAAATCAAATTTAAGCCACATTATCTCTCCTTTAACGTATTTAGTTGTCACTGACACTGTAACACTTGGTCATATTTACAGGTTAAATTCATAAATTTGTCTGATATTTTTCACATATTAAAGTTTGCAGCATGAACATCAGTGGGACTGTGGGAGACATCTTTTCTATGTTCTTATTTCTTTCATGAACAGAGTTTTTCTTACACAGGTCCACCGTGGACAGAGCCATAAACCATTACTTTCACAAACCAGCACGGTCTCTGACTTTTCATGGTTCACTGCACTTTAAGTCCCACACAGGTTTCACCTCCAGTGGAGGCTCAGGACAGTCTCTTCTAGTCTGTCTGTTACCTGCACCTGTCAGGAGTAGTTTTTGTCTCAGTGCTACAACCGAAACCTCAAACACAAATTCAGACACGAGCTGCATCTAAACACCTGCAGCTCTCTGTCTTCGTTCGGCTCAGCTTCAATTCACGACTGATTGCCGTGCTTTAGTTTGCACACAAAGTCAAACTATCATCGCACGGTCTTCATATCATCTGTCATTAGATCTCAGCAATCATCTAAAAAAATCCTCAGCCTTTCCTGTATGCCACGGTGGTTGCCATGGAAACAGGTCCCGGCGGATACGGACAGCAGGCACTTTGCAGAGGGACTTTGGGCTTATGTTGTGAACTTACCAAGAGATTAATTGGAAATGAGATGTGACGTGCGGTAAAATGCAGTGGTCATTATGGGTAACTGCTGATGCTGCATCTGCTTCATAAAGATGGTATCTAGCTATTGATAGATGTTTCTCTATGGTGGGAACCCGATTATAACTTTAACATTTCCTGGTCAGTGTTCCTCGGGAAAGACTTTTCTTCAAGACGACAGATGACATCTTGGTCTGCTGAACATTTAAATCTTTTTTTCTTTCACTTAAAGCAATGCATGACAGTTACCTTAGCCATTAGCTTGGTTTCCCATAAAGATTCAAAATAGCTGACCTGGTTCTGTCAAAAACATAAAATACACCACCAGCTACCTTTAAAACTCACTAATAGGTACATCTTTTTAAGCTGTAGACTCAGACAGAGGCATGTTCTTATTTATAAAGCTACTCTTGGTCTGCTTCCATCATATCTATGGATTTATATCTGCCAGAGAAGAACAGGAAGCTATTTTCTTTGCTCCCAGGACTTATTTTGTACTGATTGTTTAAGTACGCTGCTGCCTTTGCTTAGAAACAGCTGCAGTTGACTTGTAGGCAGACACATTGGAATGTATGTGTGAGAGCGGTTGGAAATTATAACTACCAATATTGCTACACTACCTGAGATGACCGAAGTTCACCCTTACTTTCATTTATCCATAAATGTACACCATAAAAGGCACACGTGTTCTACAATGTGTTTCATTTTTTTCAGAGGAACCAGTCAGTCATGAATTTCACTGCATGTTCAGACAGAATGTAGCAGCTTCCTCCTTCGGTCTGGACCCAGAGCTGCCTCCTTCAGACTGATGCCCTGTCAGTCTGGCCTCAGGCGCTGCAGCATCCAGCCAATCAGAGCTGCTGAGCTGAGCTGGAATTTCACATGGAGGGAGTCGGCTCTGCAGTAGACGCCGCTTACTTAAAACACACGCTAGTGGAAGAATATTTTCAGTGGAAAACACCCCAACAACACATTTCCTGCAGTGTCAAGTCTCTTTCACCTAATTTGCCTGCATTGACAAACCTGTTTGTGGCTTCAGCGGTTCTCATATTTTATTGTGTGCCAAGAAAACAACAAAAGCACAGTTTTAAGCTACAACTTCAGCTGCTGGAATGAAGCCCTGTAAGCAGGACTCATGTGTAGGTGTTTGTTTATCTCTAACTGCATTCATATTCATTGTGGAACTTGATACACTTTACACCAAACTGTAAATGCCATTTTCTCTCTTTTATCCCACATTTCTTGCTTACAGTCACACAGAGCATAAGTAAAGCTGCACTTTAAACCCAATTTTGTCCTCAGACATCAGGAGAGATCTTAAGGGCACATAAATACTGCATTAATGTTTGGACAGCAGTCAAATTGCATCCAATTAAGAGTTAAGGCACTTTTCCTGATTGTGTCCCCTTTAAATATAGCATGCTGCTATACATTTAGCCATGCTGCTCTCTATTTTTATGCTGGTATCAACAGAGAAGGCAGTTTGGGGGGGTTAAAATAGAGTAATATTATCTGTGCTGCTCAGTGAGGGTTTCACATACTGTATAAAGCAACATGGTCCAGTTTCCTCACTAAATAAAGCCAAAGGATCAATGTACATATTTACAGATCTGAAGAGATTTCTGTTCACTCAGCTTTACTCCAAATGATCTTTCTTGGAACATGTGATGCTGAAAACACTTCAGACTCACAGATAAAGCCACTCCACCCTGCAGAAGTGGCATTCTCAAAATCTCTGTGAGGACGTTCTGAACACCAGCCAAACCTGCTTCATAAGAATGTCACAGACAGTTCGCAGTGTACCTCCTTGAATGCATTCGTGAGAGGACAAAATGCAATGCTGCTGAAACCAGACAGGCGAGTTAGATGGCATACGCACAAAGAAGGAAGAATCAGTGCGAGCCAGCTGAGAGCACGGGGAAAAAATGCACATAAAACGTGTTGAGTTACAAGTGAAGCGAGATGGGAACAATGACAGGACAGAATGGATCACCCAGGGGAGTGTTGGAGAGGACACTTCAGTCAGATCTACACCAGTCACCTTTTTAATATTTTTTGTGCATCGGCCTCCATTTGTCTGTCAAAACAATATTTGCAAACATGAACAACCCACTCCCAATGTGAGAAACCACACAGTCGAGGCACAATGACATCACCGACATGCACAACCTGCAGCGACAGATGACTTGACTCACTTTTGAGCTTTTATGACCTTATGCGCCACACTTTATAGCTTTATAATGATGTGAACAAGAAATATACAAATGTCGCCTAAAAATACCCCAAAGCACACTTTTATTGTTGCAGAATAATCTAATGGGTTTGCTGTACAAACTGAAGTGTCCTGGGGGCAAACAGATCAGAACACTTAAGTTCAGAGCTAGTTAAAGAGATTATCATAAGAATTATTTGTATAGTGTGTAGCTTATGTTAAGAAGTTTAGCAAAAACACCTTATGTAACCTTAAGCAGGAGTCACATGCCTCTGGATGTGTTTCTCACATCTACAGTCTGCTACTGTTCAGCCCAAACTCATTCTGTGTACCTGCAGGAGACCCTGAATGTGTGCACAGTCCACATGCTTGTAAGTGATAATCGTATTACTTTTCATTTACTGGTGCTCTAGTTGTTGTTTGGGTTCATTCATGATTTATAAACCCTTGATTACCTTTACTGATAATTTGATGTATAACACTGCTTCTTATTTATCTGGTTACACTTAATACCTTCTATTGGCAGCACTTTTTAAATCCATATGTTACTGTTTACTGTTATACACTAAATCACTAAGTCAAATTTCTTGTATGTGAAAACCTACTTGGCAATAAAACCTTCTGATTCTGATTCACATTTGCTTCATTATTGACTTCCTGGGCCCCAAATATTACTTCAATCAATTTTTGGATTGTGACATGGCAGGTATTTCATTTTTGTTTGCAAACTAAATCAAAATCATTTTCTGTGCATACATGTTTTCAAAATCTCAAGAGTTGGTACAATATCGACATTTCAGAATTCATCACAACGCACAGATTAGTGCATACATTTTACAAATAGTTTTGATAGGGATGATTAAATGTATTTTTAAGAGCTGTGACAAAAACAGTTCAAAAATAAATTACCCATCCTCAAACAGCTGCACTTAATAGCTTTGCTAATATTTTTGACATTGTATTTCAGTTTTTATAATTAATTGGCCAACATATACACAATCTACATTGGAAATAAGTTTTTTTTTTTTTATCATCCCTTATTAATCGCACGAGGGGAAATTCTGATTTTCGCATCTCTCCCCAATTGGGGGGAGTCAGAGCCACGGGTCAGCCGTGGTACAGCGCCCCCTGGAGCAGGAAGGGTTAATTCAAAGGGTTAGTCAAAGCCAGCTTAGCAGTCTGTGTGTAATTCTCTTCTAATGACACACCACTGAACATTAATTATTGTGAGAGTATTGATATTGCATCGACTGGTACCTGCAGTGCATTTTTGTTTGTCTGCATGCTTGCCTGACACCAAAAATCACACCTCTCTCTCTGTTTCTGTGTGAGTCTAAAAATAACCTCTCTGTGTGTTTTTATGGTAGAAAACAGAGGGAAATCATGAGACATGACCTCTGCTGTCCTCACTGGGAGCTACTGCCCTGCATATCCACATGATAACTGACAAGAGGATGTCATCATACTGTAAGCCTCTCTCTTTCTTTAAAGTTGCAGCACTGACGTGATACTAATGTCTGAGTCTGAAGCACAGAAAACACACCGTACATATCAACAGTCTAAAGACCCACTGTGGTGAAAATCAAGGGTTTTTTGTACCTTATTATTATGTCCATATATGTTTTTTTTATGCTAGATTACACATCATAAGCAAAATAAGTAGTCAGTGGCTAAATTATTCCAATATTCCAACTTGCCATTGTGTAACATAGAGTAGTTTTACATTTTTTGTGTTGTGTGGAGTAATTTTAGCGTTTGAGCCGATTGTTGGTGAGCTAGTAAGCTCCAGCTGCTGTGAGTGGGGGGTGGAAGAGTCTAAATAGATCCACTTTTCTGGAGAAAGCAATAGTGTGGAGTTAAATCTTAGACATTTTAAGGCAGGAAAGGATTATTTTCATGGAAAAAATCTAAATGTGTAACTTTGATGTACAGAAATAACACTTCAGTAGTTAAATCAATGACCAGAGAGATATTTTTAAGAGCGTAGGGTGGAAAGCTTCGAGTGCAGGCATCATACATTTTGTCACGTGACCTGTTTTTTGAAATGTGAATCACCACAAGCCCATAATCCCTTTAATTAAGGCCTTCTTGCTATAGCACAGCGACAACTGGCAACTACAGAGGAATACACGCATTAATCAGATGTCACCATTCTGGACTTGGAGGGGAAGTTAAAGCAAAGCTTTGTTTAAGATGGGTGGAGTAATCCACATGGTGAGATCTGACAGCCGCCCTTATGACAAACAGTAACCAGCAGTCTGCAATATGGCCTTTACGAATAAAACAGTCCATAGTAAACAGTGAAGCAGTTCTGCAGGCTTCATCCCTTCACTCAGCACTTTTCATTGCTCATTATGCAAGGGAGATATTTTAGTCGCTGACATTTTGATTGTCAGCATTTGGCATGTGGTGGGCTGATAATTCACGTTGAAAAGCTGACTAATTGGGCACCATATCCAACAGACTCTCTATCACTGGAGGCTGTCCAGAGTTAAGATGATTTCATGCAGCTGAGGAGATAATTCACTCGTGAATTCCACTCGGCGCAGCACAAGATATGCGTGTGACTTTCCTGGCCTTGATAGTATTCCTCATGTTAGTGCAGATCTTTGCCATTCGTCTCATCATCCTCAGTTTTAGTGCAGACTTCTTGTTATTTCAGCATATGTTACTAAATAATCTGCTATAGCAATATTGCTTTTTAATGTCCTCTGCACGCCACAAAGTCTTGCTGAAGTCGGGCAGTGTCGCTGCTCCAGTCAGTTCATTTACATATGGTATATGTATGCAAATACGCTGGAATCTCCTCGGTGTGCGAGACTTCCTGCTTCCACAAACTGCATAAACTCAGCAGTAACCTGATTCTCTTCTCATTTACAGTAAGTTTACCATATAGTGAAAAAATGTCTTCATCACAAACAGTAAATATTATCCTGTTTGCTATTATGGAGAAGAAAAACAACCAACGAAAGCGCCTTCCTTGATTTTCTTGTGGCACCTTAGTGTCTCCACCCTCATGGTCTCTGCCCTGTACTTAGGTTTTCTTTTGTTCTACCCTGGCATTTCTAAGCGTTTCCTTTGTTTCTCTGACTGTGTCTTCCTCTGTTTGTCTACATGTGTAGTCCTCTTATTTTAGGTACTTTTAATTTAAAGCCAAGTACCTGTCATGTCTCTGGTGTTCTTGCCTTGATCCCTATGTGAGTTTCCCCCCTTTTTTTGGTTTTCTGCTCCACCCTTATTAGTTCCACTCGTATCTTGTTTCCCAATTAATTGTCTGTGTGTATATAGTCCTGCAAATTCCTCTGTCAGTTTGTATGTGTTTGCTGTCTGTTTACTTACTTGTGTTATTCCCTCTAAGTCCCCAGTGTTTTTGTTTCCTCAGTCTTAAATTACCTTTTTGGGTTAGCCGTTGTTTCTATGGGATCTTAATTTTGTTGGAATTTGATTTGAAACATTGCTATTATGCGAGGATCTTGAGCAGCTTTTCTTGGTTGCTCTGCCAGTTTACGTTCACACCACCCATAAGTTTTATTGAAGTTATTTTGGTTTATGTCACCATTTTGTTTAATCTAACTGTTTGAAACACTTTGCAGCTCATAGTTAAGCTCAAGAATGTCATCTTCGAGGGAAATATTTGGATTTCGGACTTTTGCCAGAGTGCATCTTTAAACTTGCATTAGTTTCCTTTTAAGCAAAACAAGATGTAAACACAGCACAAGGAACTGAAAGAAGCCTTAACCTACTTTATGAAATGATAACCTCACAAAGTTGTTGTGATGACTGATTAGCAATCATTCGGAGTCGTGTCTGGGCTTATTTCAGCTCTGTTTTTAGTCCCTACCAACACCTGACGGAAATATGTGACTGCTGAGCTGGTGGGAGCACCAATAGTTTCATCAGATAATTGCAAACTGTGTGTTTTTAGCCGTTTTGTACTGGGTGCAGTGGGCATGTTTAAGATGTGACATAGTCTGCTGGTGAGAATCAGTCGTGTGAACCCAAACAGTGAAGTTAAACACCCAAGAAACCAAATCAAAAAAAGAACTGACAGACAAAAAAAATAGCGTAGTGCAGAATGACTGTAGCTTTAAAGTTATATCATAAAAATATTACCACTAGCTCACCCAAGCACGAGGCAAAAGAACATTCAGCTGCTGTATTTTCAATAGCATCAGCCCATTTTGAATTATCGCCTGAAAGCACAAAGCCTCCGGATGCAAATGGTGTAAACCATTTACAGATACCAATAACACAGCAATGAGGAGAGCAGCAGCACAAGTAGTTCCTTACTTTTTCAATAGGAGTGTACACACAGTGAAATAGTCGTTCTTGTTTTAATCTTTCAAGTTGTGCTTAGACTTGTTGGATCACTATTTGTTGCCCATTATTTCCAACAAACAAAAGGCTTCCAAGCTTTTAGTCATTTTTAGTAAAAAGTGGCAATGGATGTTTTGGTTTTAAAACCCAAGACTTACAAAATCTAAATCTTCTTTCCTCCCAGTATTAGTACATAATGATGCTTCAAGCAGGTAGAATAATGGGTAAAAAGCTCTGTGTTTTGCTAAACTTAGCGCCTTTCTATCCGTAATTGTATAAATGAAAGTGGTTTATATGTGGAAAAATATTCTGTTGCACAAGCTGAGAGGAAACATGGGAGTGATGGAGAAGACATTATGTAAAATTCTGATGAGCTTTCAGGGGCCATTACAAACCACTTACCATATTTATACCATGAAATATTCAGGCGGCACTTTTCCCAGTAAGCACACAACCATTCTTGAAGTCAGATGCAACCAAACTAAAACAACATGTGAACATATGGTCGCTAGACAAACTCAGACAAAGTGGGACAGCGGCCTGGAAGAGATGTGTTTTCACTCTGGTAAGTGGAGTCAGAGGATGTGCTATTAAATCACGTTTTCATATGATCAAAGGAGATTACAAATGTGCAAGAAAACAACTCAAACTTGTTATATTTTCAATCAGATGGAAGCTAAAAACAGAATGAAGCTGAGGACATTGTAAGGGATCATAGTTGTTTAATAACCACTCTCCATATTTGCTGGGTTTTGTTTTGGAGAGCCCTCTTTGCTGGTCTTCCTCTGCCAGAGTTGGCAAGGAAAGAGGAGGGATTGTTTGGGCCTCTGTATATAAAAGGTGTCCTGGTCTTTTTCCCTCATCCTGTAATTCAGATGGTGCGAGTCTGAAAGCTTCCTTCCTGTCTGGGAAATGACATGCTAATGGCCTGCTCTTCCCTCTTCTCCAGTCCGGTTATCACAGCTGTCTAATGAGAGCATCAGTGTATAAGTGGCTGCTAATGATGAATGCCTTCAGTTTTATCAGCTGCAAGCAACTGGCATCAGTAGTCCTGAAGAAATAATCTTTTTGCTGTGGACTGAAATGATCCATCTGTCTTTGTCTGCTGACATCCAAAGATAGATTTCTATTCTGCATCTTTTGATGATATAAATATTCTTATTAAAACACAGTATTCATGAAATACAAGCCAAAAATACACTTTGAGTCAAAACATTGCTTTTTTGATAGTATTATATATTTAAAGCTGCAGTTTTTAGCCAGTTGGCTGGTCCACTACCATTGGCTGGGACTGATTTATTTATCTCTACAGCTACTGAATGAATTGCCATATTATTTGGTTCATAATGTGTAGTGAAATGTTGTATTTTGTGCTCATTGCAAATGTAACCTAAATATCTATATGTCCACATTAGGGTGATCATATTTTCATTACTGAAAACCAGGACACTCAGCCAGGCAATGAGATACTCAAATGATAGTCAAAGTTTACTCAAAGATGCCTTACAATTTTAATACATTTAAAGTATGCCTCTTCTGTACAGACAGAAAGTTGTTATATTACCAAATGCTGTCTATAACCAAAGACACAAATTCAGATAGATTTCTCAGAGGTTACTCAACATGTTTTATTATAGCAACTTTCAAAAATAGCGAATGAAATAATGTCTCTTCTGTAATAGAAATAAAACAAACAAAAAAATACCTCTGCTATTTTAGCATTCCAACTTTAACAAAAATAGCTCTCACAAACTTACACTCACAAAAAATATCTATATCTTGAGTTTTAGGTCAGTTTAGTGGCCCAATGAAAAACAATGAAACCCATAAAATTTTCTTCATTTAATAAAAAACAACCTGTACGGCCAGGACAGGACATGACAACAGGACATTTGGTCACCCTACTCCGCATGCTGAAGCTAGCATATAGCTCAAAGCATGGCTATGTAATGTGGTAAAACTGTGAACACTGGCTATATTATTATAGGATTCACAGACCTTGACTGTGTAACATGACAGTGGACAGCAGTGGTAACATGCTTTCAGGGTATTGTTACCATAGACTGTATTTAAATGAACAAATCCAGTGTGGCGTCACCCATAGGTTTTCTAAACTACAATTTTGAAGCTCAGTGTGGTGCCTCCAGCTGTCGCCATCTTTGCGGTCCTCACTGCAAATTCCAACAACGAGCCAACAGGTAGAGCTGAGGCGGCCATGCAAACATCTCTGGTCCATTTACTGCCCTATGGTGGCACCTGCCTCTCATTCAAAGCACCCACACCCTTAATTTTGCATGAATGTAGGCCTGGATGAAATTCAAATTTGTGAGTTAGAAATATATTCACCCCCTGTACATTTTTCACTAATGAGGAAATTAAATATTGAAACCACAAGCGTTCTTTGTGCCAGGCTGTAAATGTGTTTATTTCTGTTGTAAAATTGGGCATTTTTAACATGTGGGTCCATGGGGATTGACTCACTTTTGCAGATGGGATCAAGTGGCCATTTGAGGAACTGCAGTTTTTGGCGCGGGAAGTTGCAGTTAATTGTCACGATACAGTTCCCCTCAGTTTTAGATTTATGGTTTGCAACTCTATTATTTTGATCAGATGTTACTTCTCTTCAGCCAATAGTAAAGCTCTAGAAATTCACTTAATGTTCATTGCACAGACTCAAACTATTTAGCGTAACAGCTAAAGAGACAGACATTTTTCTTAGGGAATTTAATACTAGACTTCCAAAAGAATTATTCTTCTGAATGTATAGAAAGGCCATCCCCACATTAGTGTTCATCTCAGGAAGGTCAAGAATATACTCAGGTGATATAAAATATCTCACAAGCGAAGGCTTTATATATGTTAGAGAAGGTAAAATTGAATATCTTCTTCACTTATGACACTAATGTTGCAGAATAGCTTGAAAATGAGCTGAAGTTAAACAGGAATTAAAGGACGATATAACTCTGATGAGCTGAGCATCACCTCAGTTCAGGTTTCATCCTTCTTTATTCAAAGTGGCAAATTTCAAATGGAATTGCAAATCAAGTGCAAATTTAAATAAGGTACGCGATCCAGTGTCGTTTCATTGAGAGGATGGTTTTCAGTTTATTTCCTTATCATAGCTCTGAAACAGGGAAATGTGGAATTATCACACACATAAAGTGAGTGTAAGTTAAGTCCTTAAGAAGATTTATTTGCATAAGCACACACAGAGACGGAGCAGCTTCCTGTGGAACAGCCTTTGATGAAAAGACCTTGTTGAGGTTAGAGTACATAACTACTGTACCAATGAATATCACAGAGGACCTTATACCTCCGATTTCTGCCGGAAAAATATGTGTCTCAATGTAAAATGTTTAGTATTTAGCATCCAATGAGAATGAATCATGGGACAAGCAAGATAAAGACGAAATGCTTTATTAAATTCTTAAAATTCCACTTTTAAAATAGCCTTTGATGCTGCACAAATATTCACATGTAGGAAACAGTCATACAGGCCCTTTGGTTCAGCAGCTTGGTGAGGTTAAGGATGAATTAGCCACCATTTACTGTAACAGAGAAGTATGAGCAACCTCAGCACTGAGACACATTTGCATAAGTTCAGGTCTGCACAGTGCATAGATGAAACGTCTCGGCGGAACATGTGTGATTTAATAATTTTCTGTCATTTGCATTGATTATCTTGTAGAGAAGATTCTGGGAGCTATAAAAAAGTAAATTATGTTGTTTATTTAGCTAAAATCTGTTGTGTTCTTCAGGATGTGTTAAAAGAAACTTAATCAGTTGTGACTCTTATATTTGCAGACGTTCACTCTAACGCATTTAAAGAGGCTTATATGACTCAGTCACGTTTTATTGGAATGCAGAATTTAAAAGACAGTTATGAGGCAACTATTCTCCGACTGAAAACATTTCTGAAAAGTACACCATCCCACAAGCACTGCAAGTAAATAAACTGCTCATGGAATGAATTAATTCCCTCTATTTTGGCTGCATATTAATTTGTTTTGAGATTGTTTCCTTCTCAAATTTTTTTTTTGCCATGGGACCAAAAACATTTCTCACCAGTAAAATATCTTTGCATGAATTTTCATGAATGTGGCACCTTCACTGGGCAGGAAAACCCGGCGTGGCTCTGGTATCTGAGCAGAATTTCACACAGACGTGCTGCAGTGATAAAGGTCATTTCTGCTGACAGCCTGGGAAATGTGCGGACCGCTTTATTCAAATCATTAAGAAGGAACCTGACTTGATGATAAACATTTTGTGCTCTCAACTGTGAATAGTTTCCCACATATTAATTGGTGTGTTCTTCAGTTTTTTATTTCTGAGCTGTGTACATCAGGTCTTTTTTAAGCATGTGTTATTAATTATGATGTATTGGCTGCACATGAAGATAACTTAACACATTATTATCTTATTCACTAATTAGTCAATGCCACACCTCTCATAATGATAAATGGAGACATTTAAGACACTTTAAATCATTGGTGTCCTATTATAACTATGCTTTTCTAACTGCATTTACAGTCAGTGTACTGATAACCAAAGATAAATGATGCCTACTACAAATGTGGACATTTCCAAATTACATCCATGGTAAATAAGCAGTGAACATCCTATGATGCACCAAACACTATATTGCTTGCAGAGCAAAGCCTTGGAGAGTAAAATTGGACTTTTTTTATGAAATTATATCGATCACAACCATCATATATACCATCCAAATATTGAAGTATCTGCCGTCTTGGAGCCTCCAGTCCCAGAATGATCTTACTGACATGAGATAAGAGACAGGAAATGATATTAGAGATGATATAAAGAGTTTCTGTGGTCTGGTTTCACTGCTGCGGCTTATACAACCAGCTACTGTCACTGCAAAGCTCGCATTGCTGCTAAATGATGGTTTTAACAAACAGAAGAAACCAGAAGACTCAAAATGCATTGAAGCAACGGTGGATCTGGAAATTACACCCAGTTGAGAATGATTCTGTGCTGTGTGATTTATATACTGCAGTGTTTCCCTGCAAGCTCTCTGTTTACGTGCACACAAGAAACCAGGTTACAGGAGAAATCAGATTAAAGCAGGAAATTGTAGCACACAGGGGAGTCAGTAAAGCTGGATAAGATAAAGACAAATCTCACACACCGGCTTGTTTCCGTCACTTGAGAGGACAATACGTTGACTTTCATTTCTTGGCGACTAACCAAACCAAAATCCTAACCACTACTTCCCTCGCTAAACTTGACCTTAAACTAACCACGCTCTGATCTCAAACCGAATCTTTGCCCTGAAACCGAAAGATGTTCAGAAGGAGGTCAGAACAACACAACGTGTAAACAGATTAATGCTCCATCTACATTAGCAAAGCAAACACACACATTCATGCTTTCTTCTTTTGATGTTTGTGACAACATCATTCTCATAATGCATTCTTTAGCCCCTTATCCCAACATCATCTATCACCACTAAATCCCCAAACCTACTCTAATTATAACCGATTCAAACCTAAAGGCCTCAAACCAAGTCCCAACCCTCCATCAGCTCTCTGAAGGTCTGTCCCAAAGTATAGACCAGCTACCATGTCCTCATCCCCCCTCCAAAACATGTCCTCACTCCCAAGTTTTAAAACTCACAAACATAGCCATGCAAGTCCACACCCACACACACAGGGAGGCGGGAGTTACGGTCCATCTGCACAAACAGCCAATTATCTGAGGGTCTTTTTCAGTTCAACCAATCGGTGTCCAGACTGTCCCCTCTGCCTTTCCTGGCTCCAGGAAGCAAAACAGTGTGAGCTGTTGCGGAGGACATTTATTGAAATCTACTTCCCCCTTGTGGTCGCTGTTAGCATCACAGCAGCAAAAAGAAATTCATCTACCGGTACTTCATGAAACTGGACTGAAGGCATACAAATACTGTATATGTAATCTGTTACTGCCATATTGATTGGGTTGTTTGTGTGTCTATTTTTTAACAAGCTTTCAAACGGGTCCATATTTTAATTATCATATAAAAACACAAATCGCTAAATGCTAATTAACACAAAATTGGTATTCAGTTAAAAAGTACAACAAACTACAGGTTCCAAAATCTCTTCAACAGATTTTCACAAAAACTAAACATTATAACCTTGGTGGAAATAGGATTTAATGCACTACTTTTGCATTCAATTGCATGAGTTTTAAAATCTATTTAATTCAGTTTTATTTATATAATGCCAGGTCATAATAAAAATTAATCTCATGGAACTTCACATCGTAAGGTAAACATGTTCCAACAGTAGATTATAGGGAAACCCAACAAATACAAAGATTTCGATTGAAGAAAAGACTTAGCAAAAGTGGGAAGAAAAAAAATCTCCCTTTGACAGGAAGAAACCTCCAGAAGAACCAGGGTCAGGAAGGTTGGCTATCTGCTTCGCCCTGTTCGGGTGAGGGTAAAGAGGGAGAGAGGCTCAACAATAACAGAAAAACAGACAAACAACGCATAAGATAACAATAATCACAGAAGAAGTCAGTGAGACAGTCAAAGTCAAAGCAGATCAGAATTAGAGAATCAGAGAAATAGAGAACTGCAGAGAGGAGAAAACACAAAAGTTTGTGACATGAGTTGATGACATAAATATATACATTTACATGCTGTATTGTTATAAATGTATGCATTTATATGCAACTAGTTCATATAATTAATTTGTGTGTTCACTGTAAAAAAAGAGACTTTTTAAAGCACTTTTAAAATATAATTTCTTTAACAGTTTTCTATTATTTTAATTTTTTTTCCTTATTTTGGAAAATTACAGTTAATTACTGGTAATATAATAAATCTAATAATAAAAATAATAAATAAATGTAGTGATAAAATAGAAAAAGTATTATTTTCCATGGTAACTGAAAAAAAGCAAAACAAACAAAAAGAAAAAACATAATCTTATAAATAACAATCACATTAAAAATCAGTATTTTTTAAATTATAAACCATTTAGTTAAATTTTTTAAACTTTATTTGACTGTAAAAAATCGCTTCTTTTTGTGCCAATATTTAAAATAAAAATTCTACATATTAAGAACTGATCAATGGCAAATCATTTTTGGACTGTTATTTGACAGATTTTTACTGTTTGTTTTGTATGACAAATAATATCTAGTAAAACCACAGGAAATAGGATTAATTTACACAAAAACAACAACAACATTTTAATTATTTTGTATTATAATTTGTGCTTTTACAATGTACAATCATAATACTACACCATTTTACTACTTATTATTTAAATCAGTTTTAAAAATTCCATTATTTTACACATATTTACCATCATTTTCCCTTTTTAAAGCATCTTTGAATTTTACAGTATTTCACAATTTTATATGTGTCTTTACTTCCACTCTTGGTGCCAGATTTTTAATTTTTTTTTTTTTTTTTTTTTTTACAGTGCATGGAAAAAGAAGGGGGGTAGAGGAGGGGTGCTCAGTGCATCATGGGAAGTTGCCCAGCAGCCTAGACCTATAGTAGTGAACTAAAGAATGGTTTTAGCAACATGTACCTAATAAAGTGGCAACTGAGCATATGTGACTAAAGCTGATACATTTTTGAGCTCCATAACATATCAAATTTTGTTTAAATTATAAATAATTCATTAAAAATGTTCATTGTCATGTTTTTTATTGTGAGAATAATAATGGTCTAAGCAGGAAACTGGTGTCATTGAGTGTGAAGTTAAAATATTATGTCATGTGTTACTGATTCATGAAAGTGTTGGCAGCACTGTAGCTGGGTCAATATATAATTACAGGAGTTTCTGTAACATAGTTGACAGGTATCATAGTTGACATTTTAACTGTTTTCAGGCCTAAAATCATCATGGCCACCTATAACCAAACACCACATGGCATTTTATGGAAAGATTCTTCTAAATATTATATATACACAATTGTGTAAAATAGAAATTAAAAGTTATTTATAAAGATATTGCAGTAAACCTGCTGACATGCGATAAATCCACACTTGACTCACACACTACTTTATATTAAATAACTCAGAAAGCCTTGGAGTCTTGCCAGTCTTTTCTTCAGGAGGAAATGACATCATGTGGAGCAGGTCATGTGATCTGGAATTAACACACTTCATTGAGAGGTGTTTTTGTAATGAGTAACTTAGTTGGAAATGATTTCTTGGACACAGATACAATTTGTTATTTTCCATATAAAATTTGATATATTGCTGAAAAAGAAATATCTGTCATGATTATCTCAACTTAATGAAAAAGAACACAATCAAAACATTTTTTGAATAAGCTCATTTTATTACTGTTTAGCTAATTAGAAGGTGGTTGTTATTAAGTTCG